>NW_027514494.1:900000-1006488 GCF_048772815.1 Callospermophilus lateralis | reverse complement strand
CAGTGGACTATAGGTGTGTAAATAAATATTTTTGGTAGGACCACCTGGATCTTCCATTGGCTTCCAAATCTTGCGACTGACATGGTGCAGGCAGCAGACCTTTATATGTAAAGGCATCTTGTTATATGTAGAGGTTTCAGGGCAATGTTCAGAATCAGGTTGCTATAGTCAAGGGGAAAGCTATGTGGGATAGAAGCCTGGTTCGTACATTCTCTTGCCGACCCTGACCAACCACACATGACAGAACTCCCTCCAGCATTGTGTCCCAGTTGAACATATTGTATTTCATGAAGCAAATACCAAATTCCCAGTGCAGCAGTAAGAAACACCCTGAAAAGTGGAGGATGACCAAATGGCTTCACAGACCACACTGGAAGACACTTAGCTCCCAGTAGCAACAGTTTACCTACAAAGGGAGTTTTCAGACCTGCTGCCTCATGTTCATTACAAAATAAAGAACCATGTCCTCCAGGTCACATAGATGCAGACCCAGATTGCAGAATCACATCAGTTGCAGAACCATTGATTTAAATATTGCCATACATATATTTCTTGTGCCTAACCTCAGAGGAAGTTTCTCAATAAGTCTTTAGGTCAGCACAGCTCCATGTTTCTGAAGTGTTTACCATCTCCCATACTTTTGTAAACTGTTTTACCACCTCCAGTGTTGTGAACTCCTGAGCATTTTTCATTCCACATATGTATTCACAGGTTTTCTAACTCCTCTCCTCTAATTGTGTCTTACTTTTAGCGATGGTTATGTCAAGGTATTGTTCTGGATAAGAGAGGGAAGATTTTTGTGTATCACATGTTTGCATACACATTAGATTCATTTTCCTATTTTCCATTTGAAATACTGAATCCCTGACACTAACCCATACCCTACTAGACTATGACTACTAATCCTAATATCATGGAGAAAAAAAAAACCTAACTGAATAGAAGTACAGTCCTTTTATAGGAAGCATGGTGTATATTTGTATTTGTCTTCCTCTTTATCAAGAGTATGTGTTTTAAATTTAGTAAACTTTTCATTTTAATATTTCTCCATGATTTTTTAAAGTTATCACATATGTAAATTCCTGTCTCCCTTTCTCTGTATCCTATTCAGCACATGTAATTTTTTTATGCATATACAATATCCTACCTGGTATCACACGTACATTCTTGTAAGATCACTGACTTTGGAATATAAAAATTGTGAGAAGAGATGACTCTCCCTAAATAATGATGGAACTGAAAATTCCACCTATGGGTGAGCTTCCTAGTGAAAAACACTATACATAAATCCATGTTCAGTAAAATGAATATTTTTGGATTTGTGAATGAATTATATTTCATGATGAATATCGATTGGCATATATATTGCTAAATATTAATGTGTGTGTGTGTGCATGTGTGTGTGTGTGTGTGTGCGTGTGTGTGTGTGTATATTCTACGGATTTTAAAAAAATATGAAAAATATGTGTCTTATTATACACTCCCTAAATTCATTCATATTCATTTATGTTCATTTAAATTCAAATTTTCACAAGATTATTCTCAGTAATATTCATAAACCTGAAATATATTTTGGTTTCCTACTACTGAAAACTTAGTTCAGTGGATGGTGCTTAAAAATCCTAATATTTCTACAGTAACTGAACCAGTTTAACATCAATGCAAGTAGATTGCTATGGGACATGATGTGTAATTTGAAGTTCATTTTTACTCAACACTGGTACATTACTATTTCTTCAGTTTATGGACATCATAGGATGTATTTTTTCATCCAGAACTTCACAAATTTTTTTGGCATTTGGTTCACTTTCAATTACTTACTACTTCAGAACACATGTATTCCTCCATGTTTCTTTACTGGTCTTTTCACTAGACTTCTTTCTAAACACATTATTTTCGATTCCATAATCATTTTTGAAGCAAAACTCACTCTTCACGACAAACCGTAACCCTAATAATACCATTGCATATATAACTCGTTGGAATGATGGTATATATATCAATATAAGATTTCCAATATATTTTCAGATGCAAACTCAATCCATTATTTAATGTTGGATCCAGTTACATACTTTATTCACATTATGGTCTATTCATGCATCATCTCAATAATCATCAACACAAGGTACACCTATTTGTATCCCCAGTACTAATTTATAAGTTTCCAGAATATTACTCCCCTTTATGGTGGAAGAAATACTTATGTCACCTGATCTACATATACATTTTACCACAGTAGTATTCTGGACACAAAATGCAAAGGTCACACATATGATTGTACCAAAGCCTAAATGGAAAGTGACCATGGATTACTAAAAGCATCTATGTCCAGGGTGCCTACTGCTCTCAAATGTCAATCCTATTGGTTACTACATATTTGTTTCTTCCTAAGATTATATATTTAACCTCAAGCCTGTTGAAAATATCTAATCCTATCACTCACTTTATACTTTTCCTGATTTCCTAATGCCCCTATTGATATCTGCTTTCCTACATATTTTTCCCAGTTCATCATTGTGACTGTCTCTTCACATGTGCTGACATTTACATTCACCCTCTAACTGAAAACCAATTGCTAAAGAACTTTTGGTCCAACTCCGAGACTCACTCTTCTTCCTAAACCTACTGACTATCTTCCTAATCCTACAGACTATCCCTTTTTGACTGGATGTTCTCTTCTACTTTCAATCATCCGAGGTATAGGGTCCTATGCCATTGTATATCGATTTATCTGAGACCTCGGTGCAGAACATAATTCAATCTAAGTATACCAATCAAGGGCCCAATGCCTTTCTGGGCTTCAAATCTTTCCCAGATCTCTGATCTCATACATATATTTCACATTTATATTCTTATAAATATCACAGGTTCCCAATACCGTAATTCATCCAGCAGAATGACTCCTAACCCAAATCGAACATGCTATTAACACTAACCATACACTGTTCCCTCAATCTCACTTTACAGAAGAGCAGGGACAGAGTTGGTCTTAAAATCCAGGAAGGTAGGGTATCATCCACCAGCTGAGAACCTCAAAAGTCCCTGCAGAAATAATCCCTTGAGTAGGTGTAGGCAGGTATGAAGGATCTGAGAGAGCAAAAGTCATCTTCCATGGCAAACAACCTGGTCAGGTTGAAGGGATGTGTCTGAATTAGCCTCTCTCTTCCTAATGTAGAGAAGATGGACCAAACCATGCCTGTGTGGAGAGCTGTTCCCCGGTGCCTATGGTTGATATACCATTCTAACTTATGAATGAGTCACAGCAAGTAGAGGCAGACTCCACCTTTTGGGAACCTTGGAAGCAACTGTTAAAACAAAGTGGTTTCCAAGGCAGTGACTTCATTCAGTTCTTGAAGGAAGTGACCTCACCTTACATTATTGGTGATGAAAGTCTGTGATCTTGGGATCCAGGAAACCAGGCACACAGAGTCAAACCCACTCCATGTCCCAGTGGGCTCACTTGTTTGGATTTAACAAGACAGAGTCACTCTTTCTTGGTACCTACTGATGTGAGGACAGCCAAATGCCTGGAAACTATGAAGACTGGCCTTTCCAGAGAAAGCAGATAGTTTCTCACCACGGGCTCCTGACAACTTCACAGAGTTTGCTAAAGAGACCAGATCGGAGACAGGACACGCCATTTTTGGGGAACATAGTATGGCCCACAAGTCAGAGGACACTCCGGATAGACACAGACCTACTTGGGGGAAAGAGGTGCCTTTTTGGGTGTGAGTGTGAGTTTGTGGTTTTGTCTCATGTTCTGAGAATAGTTAGGAAAGCTGGTTTGTTTGTTTTGGAGTGGACTGTTTCTAGTAAGTCCTTTGACAACGTGAGTGTTTCTGTGTCTATATATCATTCTGTGTCCGTGATTGTAGACAGTAGAAATGAGAATGCATCAATGGATGTGTCCTGTCTACGAGAAAGCTTCAAAGCATTCATCCTGTGCAATTTATGAATGGACTGCAGGTTGCCGTATGGATGGGCAACTTCTGGTATCTTTCTAAATTCCTGTTTTCTTCCTGAATTCTGGACACTCTCCAGAATACGCTCATGATTTTGTGTCCAAGATATGTACCACCTCAATCTCTGTGACATGGCCATGTACTGGATAGCTGATGGGAATGGTGAGTATCTCAGAAAACTCAGATATTAGTATGCCCAAGAAAGTCTCAGTGGAGAAACCCTGCTTTGGGCCTTTTGCTTACCTATTCTGTTGCCCTGAATGTCAGGAAGGTCTTTGCCTCAGGCCACACTTTGTGAAGCCTGAAGAAAATAGTTTTCAAATGGAATTGAATGGTCATTACCTGTGCCTCTTCGGTTAATTGCTTTGGAAATGGATGTGTCTGAATCAGCCTCTTGGCCCTATGTGAGGCTGTGGCTTAGATTCACAGCACATGATGGGTCTAAAGAAAAATCCCATGTGTGCATCCAAAACCAAAATGGACAAAAGAACTGTCATGGTGGATAGAGTCTCTCGCCTTCCTCTGTAAGGTTCCTGACCTCCATTAAGTGAGAATAGGGATCATTTGGGTCAAGTGAATTCTTTAAAGTTCTGCAGAGGCTATCCCATAGGTTCGTGGGTTTTCTCATGACTCCAATTCACATCTATGTTTACAGAAGAGCAGGGACAGTGTTGGTCTTACAATACAGGAATGCAGTGGATCTTCCATCTGTTGAGAACCTCAAAGCTCCATGCAGAAATGATCTCTGGAGAAGATGTAGGCAGCTATGTAAGACCTGAGAGAGCAAAAATCATCTTCCATGGTAAACAACCTGGTCAGGATTAAGGGTTGAGTCAGAATGAGCCTATCTCTTCTTAATGTAGAGAAGATGGACCAAACCCGGCCTGTGTGGAGAGCTGTTCCCTTTTGCCTACGGGTGATATACCATTCTAACTTGTGAAAGTGTCACAGGAAGTAGGGGCAGCCCTCATCTCATGGGACCGTTGGAAGCAATTGTTATGACAAAGTGGTTGCCAAGGCAGTGATCTCATTCAGTTCCTGAAGGACGTGATCTCATCTCACTTCCATGGTGATGGAACTCTCTGAACTTGGGATACAGAAAGCCAGGCACCCAGAGCCAGTCTCAGTTCTAGTCCCAGTGGTCTCACTTTTTTGGATTTACAAAGGACAGAGTCAGTCTTTCTTGATACCTACTGATGTGAGGATGGCCAAATGCCAGGAAAGCTCGGAAGAGGGGCTCTTCCTGAGAAAGCAGATAGTGGCTCACTCCTGGCTTCTAACAACTTCACATTGTTGGCCAAGAAGACCAGATCTGAGACAGGTCAGGCCATTTCGGAGCATCATAGTATGGCCCATCAGTCAGAGCACACTCCGGAGAGTCACAGACCTATTTGGGGGAAGGAGGTGCCATTGCGGGTGTGGGTTTGTGGTTTTGTCTCATGTTCTGAGAATAGTTAGAAAAGGCGGTTTGTTTGGTTTGGAGTGAACTGTTTCTAGTAAGTCGTTTGACAATGCAAGTGTTTCTATGTCTGTGTATCCCACTGTGTCCGTACTTGTAGACATTAGAAAAGAGAATGCATCAATGGATGTGTCCTGTCTCATAGAAAGCTTCCCAGCATTCATCCAGCACAATTTATGAATTGAATGCGGCTTGCCTTATTGATGGGCGATACCTGCTACCTTCCTAAGTTGCTGTTTTCTTCCTGAATTATGGCCAATCTCCAGAATAGGCTCATGGTTTTGTGTCCAAGATATGTACTACCTCCAAGCTCTGTGACATGGCCATGTACTGGATAGCTGAATGGAATGGCGAGCATCTCAGAAAACTCAGATATCAGTGTGACCAGTAAAGTCTCAGTGGAGAATCCCTGCTTTGGGCCATTTGCTTACCTATTGTTCTGTTGCCCTGAGAGTCAGGAAGGTCTTTGTCTCAGGCCAACCCTTTGTGAATCCTGAAGGAAAGATTTTTCAAATGGAAATGAATATGCTTTACCTTTGGCTCTTTCCTTAATTGATTTGGAAAGAGATGTGTGTGAATCAGCCTCTTGGCCCAGTGTGATTCTTTGACTTAGATTCTCAGTACCTGATGGATCTAAAGAAAGATCCCATGGGTGCATAAAATCCAAAATGGCATAAAGAGCAGTCATTGTTGATGAAGTATCTTGCCTTCCTCTGTAAGGTTCCTGAATTCCATCAAGTGAGAATAGGGATCTTTTGGGTCAAATGAGTTCTTCAAATCTATTCAGAGGCTATCCAATAGGTGCTTGAGTTTTCTCATCTTTCCAATTCACATAAAGAATCTGTACCCGACACTCAGTAGGACTCAAATTGGAGAAGCAGAGCAGTATTAAGGGCAGGCCTATTTGATCACTCCTGGTACACAGGAAGGGTGTACAGGCCACTGGGAATTTAGGCAAATGAGGGGCAACAGAGCTTATTTTGGACACTGTCTTGGGCTACGCTAATGCTATCAAATGTCAATCCTATTGTTGACTTCATATTTGTTTTATCCTAAGCTCATATATTCATCCTCAACCCTGTTGAAAATATCTAATCCCATCACTCACTTTATTCTTTTCCTGATTTCCTAATGTCTCTATTGATATCTGCTTTCCTACATATTTTGCCCTGTGCATCATTGTGACTGACTCTTCACTTGTGTTGACGTTTACATTGACTCTCTAACCAAAACCCTATTGCTAAAGAACTTTTGTTCCAAATCCTATACTCACTTTTCTTCCTAAACTTACCGACTATCTTTCTAATCCAACTGACTATAACTTTTTGAATGGATGTTCTCTTCTACATTCAATGATCCAAGTACAGTTCAGGTTTCTATTCAACCGGGTGAGGGAGTAGATTCTGCAGTTTGGCAATTGGGGAAAGCACATTCTGGCAACAAGATTAGCAAAGAGTTCTCAAGATTTCAACAGTGTTTCGTTAAGTGTACAGAAAAACAGGAAGTGACAAGTACATATTTTATTAACCTTTCATTCCCCACTTCTTTTTCTGGCTACTTTTAATCATAAAAGTGATCTTTGTGGGGTGTCACATTCTATGTCTGCTAGTGGGGTATTACCATAATTTTAATTTGTCCAATTTGAGCTTGGAGAAAAGAAATTACATGGTTGAGGAAACAGGGTTTTATAGTTAGTAATAATATGAGGATTATTATTGGACCGGCCAGGGTTGATAAAAACGTAATTAACCAGGGGGACTGTGTAAAAAAAGACTCAAACTACCCTTTCTGTGCCTCTCTCTCTCTCATTGTTGCTCTTCAAGGCATCTTTTTAATTTACTCACAGATTTTTTTACAACTCCAGTATTGTCGACATAAAAACAACATTCTTCCCTCAATGAAGCACAAAGGCCCCCCTCTGTCATGAAAAGGAGGTCCAACCCTCGACTGTTCTGTAAAACAACTTCAGAGAGAGAGGTTAAAGATTCCTGCAAAGCTGTGATGGAGGTTTCTAAAATCTTTAAGTTTTGATCTATTGCTGCTTCTAATTGGGTCACTTGTTGTGTCCCATGGACCAGAGCAGTGGTTCTTGTGCCCAACCCTGCAGCAACTCCTATTCGTAATAGAATGGCTAAGGTGAGGGACATATGTTCCCAGCGGAACCGGGTTGTATGTCCCATTCTTTGATCTTCAGATGAACCTGCGTCATGATAGACCACTCTGGGAAACATCTGCACCATTTCACAATTAATCACATCTGTTGACCAATTCATGAAAACATAAACAATGTTTAAGTATATAGAATTATACTGTTGTAGGGACGGACAATGCAAGGCACCTAAGATAGCACCAAAGACACGGAAACAGTCTTTTTTGGTTTCAACCAGATTCAGAGGGCATTGCTTCTGTTGTAATCAATTAATCCCCTGAAACCCAAGTTACGTAGTTTCAGAATTTTGTACCCAACACGTAAGGGAAGGGGCTCAGAAGTTCACAGTCTGCAGAAGTTCACAAAAAGCAGTTTTTGTTTCTGTTTTTTCCTCAGTTTGGGCAAGTTAACTTTTCAAGGACACCTGGGTGGGGGTGTCTTCCCTTTCTTTTTTTCCCCCTTCCAGCTGTTTCCATACAGCCCAGTTTGTAACTTCTTTATCTTAGAAATGTAACCATCTCTGTGAAGCCCCAGCTCAAGGCCAGAGGCCTTTTTTTCAAATATTTTGTGAAAAACTAGTAAGGGTGTGTCTAGATCAGGAGTGCTGAATTTTTTAGCCAGTTGCCAAGGAGACCAGGGCAACACAAAAATAGGAAGTTTATCTACAGTGAACTCTTTTATCGCGATTCTTTTGCTGAAAGTCCTAAATCAGCCATGGTGAAGACTTCTGGAGAAGGTCAGTTAAGACTTTTCTGTGGGCCTGGTACAGAGGGGGACAATTTGGAAGGCAGGGATAAGAGCAGCTCTGTGGATCTGAGAATGAGGAAGGAGAGATGTAAAAGAATATTGGGAGAGGGCTTTGGGATCTTAATAGCAACAAAAACTTGAGCAGTAGAACAGATAGAACAGAGGGGGATACGGGAGTGAGATTCCAAAAAGCCTGTGAGGGACTTTAAATTCTTAGTAACCTGTTTTTAGTGATGACAAAGCAACATTAAAGGCCATTTTCATTACATCTTGTATTAGGGTCTGAGGATTCTTCTCAGCGGGTTTGAGCTTTGCATTAGGTGGTAAGAGGACTGGGTGGGACCCGGTGCGGGCACTGACAGGAGAGGAGAGGAGTGAGTGAATGGAGTGGTACCTCAGTACCTGCAACCTCAGCAAGGGAGCAATGGTCTGAGAACCAGTCGAGATTTGGGTTTTTGATCTAGATATTGGAGGGGAGAAATCAAGTTGCTGAGGTGGGAGTGACAGCAGAGAGTCTGGAGCACAAGGCTGAGGGTGAGCATCTATTGGAGAAGCATAGTTCAGGATGTGAGCAAAGGAGAGAGAAGGCCTCCACATAGCGGAATCTCCATTCACCCTTTTGAGCACTTGCAGAAGTTAAAAAGGTCACACAGAATTTGAGGATCTAGAGACCCCTCTGGGGGCCATCGGTTTTGGTTATCTAATTCGTAATATGGCCAATGCTGTGTACAGAATTTGATGAGGAGTTTGGGTTCCATCTGACAGTCCCTGTATGCTCACATCCCCATGACTTACAATAGAAGTCTGCTCTCCCCCCCCCACAGCCGTGACTGTTTGTGGCTTTGATAGTCTGCCGGGCAAACATAGTAATCTAGGCTAGCCAACCTGCATCTGGTTCACGTGTCCCTACATCTATAATGTTTGTTTCCATTATCTATGGTACGGAAGGGATTTAATGGAATTTTAGTGGGATCCTGTTAATCAGGGATATCCCAATAGGAAAGACCTATAGCCAGCTGACAAATGACTGGGTGGAGAGATGGCCACCAGGTTCGTAAGGGGGCTGTATTCGAGATAGGCCATACTTCGTGTCCAGTAGGATTTGTGATCAGCCATCGCACCTTAAGGGGCTGATTAGGGTTAAGACTACTGGTCGTCAAGGGGAGAATAAATATCTTCCAGGATCTTCTTTACAACCATTTGCAATGTTTCTTTTTTCTTCTTTTTTATTTCTTTTTTTGTGTGTGTGTGGGGAAGGCTTCAATACATCCTGAAAATGTATGTTCAAAGACTAGGAGTTATTTAAGTCCATACCTTACTGGCTTAATTTCAGTAAAGTCCACTTCCCAGAATTGTCCTCGTCTGGTTCCTCATAGGTGCTTTCCTGCAGGAAGCTTGGAAGTGTAAGCTTTAACCAATTAATGGACCTGACAGGCTTTTGTTACCCATTCAGTTATTTCCTTTTGCTGTGAGTAGGTTAGTGGAAAACTGTGTTCTTGATCTTTCACGAATGAATGCAGTTTCTTTGAACAAAGGTGAATGAGTTGATGAACATTTGCTACTGACATAGTTAGAGCCATGATTATAGGAGTAGTTACTGAAGAATTAAAAAATTCCACTTGAGGGCCTTCAGGGTTAAAAGTTATTTTGGCCCAGAGCTTGGTGAGCAGAACTCTGCCCATCAATGGGGCCAGGCATTCTGGGATTACTAGGAAGGAGTGATGGATTTTTCCTTTTCCCTGGTCCATGGTCCTCGTAGTTGTCAAAGCCCGATATTTACTTCTGTTAGACTCTTGAATTAGAGACCTTTTATTCGGTAGAGGGCCCAATGGGCCTTACGGGCTGAGTATATTCACCCTGCATCTACTTCAAAGTTTATTGTGTTCCCCTCCACTTCAAAAGTTACCTTGAGGTCAGGGAGAGGATCTGAGCCCGGACTTTCTTAGTATTCCTCCAGAGTCAGAATATCTGGCTGGCATGGCTGTCTCTTTCTAGGGCACTCTTTGGCCCAGTGTCCTTTTTCTTTAGAGTAGGCACATTGATCTGAGGCCAGGGGTGGCCTCTAGTGTGTGCCCAGGTATCCCTTCCTGTCTCTCTGTTTCTTAATTTCTGGCCTATTTGTTGTTGTGACCAGGACCTTAGTCAATGCCTTAGTCTGTCTTTTGTTTCTTTTATCCTCACTCAGCTCCCTTCTCTTCCTCAGTTTCTCTCTTAAAGTATACCTTCTCGGGTTCTCTGAATAAATCCCTCAAAGTCATATCTTGTAATCCATCTAAGCATTGTAACTTTCTTTTAATATCCAGGGCAGCTTTCCCAATAAAGGCCATTGTGACAGATGCCTTTTGATCCTCTGCCTGAGGATCGAAAGGAGTATGTCTCTTATATGCCTACATAATTATCTCTAAGAACATAGAGGGAGATTCATCAGGCCCTTAAATAATCTCTCTTACCTTGGCCAAATTAGTTGGTCACCTAGCGGCCACTAAGATACCCACTATTAGAGCCCGGCGATAAGTGGACAGATGCTCCCTACCTTCAAAGGTGTTGGGGTCCCAGTTGGGTCGTTTCAAGAGAAAGCCGGCTTTGAATATATTGGGAAGTTTTGTCGGTCACGCATTTGGTCCGAGGATACTTTTTTCTAGCATCCAGGATGATTCTCTTTTGTTCCTCTGTCATGAAGAGAGTCCCTAGGAGTTGTTGGCAGTCATCTCAAGTAGGTTGGTGTGAAAACATCAATGACTTCACCAGACCTGAGAGCCAGGTTGGGTCCTCGGTAAAAGGGGGATTGTTATTTTTCCATTTATATAGGTCTGAAGAGGAGAAGGCCAATACTGGTAGGCTTGCATTTTTTCCCTATGGCCATCGTCAATCATTGGTCCTTAGGGATGGAGGGAAGCAACACGGGAGTTCCAGGGTTTTCAATCATTTGCCACCGGCGAGTTCCTTTAGCAACTCCAGCTTCCTCCAGGGGAGGAGGGGCTGTGTGTGACGCAGGGGAGTTATCTGGAGGGCCCTGGGCTGGCTTAGCATCCTCCAATTGCGGAGAGGCTGAGTCAGCAGCTGGAGAATCACTTAGAGGGTGTTGGGGGTTGTGGGACAAGGGTAGAAGATAAGGAGGGGGATGAGAGTCCAGTAGAGTCAAATCTTGTGACTCAGGGAGAACAGAGGGTGGAGGAGGAGGAGGAGCATAGGGGTTGAGAGATCGTGGGGGAAGGAGTAGGAAAGGGGACACAGCAAGGAAAGGCTTCACCCACGGAGGAGGAGATTTGCAGAGGTCCTGCCAAGTTAAGGTATATTCCTGTTTATCAGTATGGCTATGTGGCCCTGGCTGTAAGACAATATCTCTGTCTTTTTAAATTAGTGGGAAGTAGAAAGATCCTTCTAGGGGCCATCCGAATCCAAAGGTGGGCCATTCTGTGGCACACAGAGTCTGCCAGGTCCAGCGTTTTACTAAAAAAGAAACATTCTGAGCCCTTAAGCGGACTTTGGTCCATAGATCAAGGGTCAGGGACAGAGGCATTGAAGTGATCTGTCCCATAATGAAAGATACACAAACAGTAAAAGCAACGACACAGGACACAGACAAGAGAAAACAATAAAGACAGGCAATGGACGTCCAACACTGAGACCAAGACTGAGCAGGTGGCAAAACCCGATGGGCTGGCAATACCGAATCTGAAACAAAGTATCACTGAGTCGAGGAGACTATTATTCCTTGATTCCCGAGTCCTCTGTGGCGTCCCCCAGGGACTTGGCTTGTGGCTCTGTGACACGTCTGCCAGCCACCATCAAAGAGAGCTCACACACTTCATCGACAGCCATTTTGCCAAGCCCTAACCTGAAACCTGAAACCAGAAAGAGGTGCCTTACTTACCCTGAGAGTAGCCCATTGGGGTCTCTCGTTCACCACTGCTGGATTTCGGTGGAACCTCCATATATAAATATCGGAAGAGCATTGGGGGAAGAGACCACCAAGAGACTCTCTCATGCAAAAACAAAGGGTTTATTGGGGGTCCAGCATGCTGGGGCTCAGAGCTCATTTGAATAGAGCAGAGAACCCTGAGAACAGCTTAAGCAGAGCTTATATACTTTCCTTGAAGAGGGCAGGGAGGAAAGTTTATTGATGGGCCTGGGCGGGTGAGCAGTTTGCGTGCAACTGGGTGAGGGAGTACATTCTGAAGTTTGGCAGTTGGGGACAGCACATTCTGGGAAAAAGATTAGAAATCACTTCTCAAGATTTCAACAGTGTTTTATTAAGCATACAGTAAAACAGGAAGTGACAAGAATCTATTTTATTAACATTTCACTACCGACTATACTTTGCCAGATTTCCTAAAGTCTCTATTGATATCTGCATTCCTACATATTTTCCCCAGTTCATCATTGTGATTAATTCTTCACATGTGCTGACATTTACATTCACTCAATACCCGAAACCCTATAGCTAAAGAACTTTTGGTCCAAATCCTATACTCACTCTCCTTTATAAACATACCGACTATCTTCCTAATACTACTGACTATCCATTTTGACTGGAAGTTCTCTTTGAAAATCAATCATCCAAGTTACAAGGTCCTATGCTTAATACCCAATCAAAAGCCCAATGCCCTTCTGGGCTTCAAATCTTACCTAGATTTTTGTTTTCAGATTCATATATTTTACCTATATATTCTTGAAAATATCGCAGGTTCCCAATACCATTATTCATCCAGCAGAATGATTTCTATTCCAAATCAAACCTGTTATTAACCCTAACCATACAGTGTTCCCTCAATCTAACTTTAGAGAAGAGCAAGGACAGAGTTGGTCTTAAAATACAGGAATTTAGGGGATCTTCCAACTGCTGAGAAACTCAAAGGTCTATGCGCAAATGATCCCTAGAGAAGTTGTAGACACCTATGAAGGAACTGAGAGAGCAAAAGTCATCTTTCATTGCAAACAACCTGGTCAGCATGAAGGGATGTGTCTGAATCAGCCTCTCTCTTCTTTATGTAGAGAAGAAGGACCAAACGAGGCCTCTGTGGAGAGCTGTTCCTGGTTACCAATGTTTGATATACCATTCTAACTTGTGAAAGTGTCAAAGGAATTAGGGACAGCCTCCATTTCATGGGACCTTTGGAAGCAAATGTTAGGACAACGTGCTTGCCAAGGCATTGACCTCATTCAGTTCCTGAAGGAAGTGACCTCACCTCACATTCTTGGTGATGGAACTCTCTGAACTTGGGATACAGGCATCCAGGCACACAAATCTAGTCCCAGGCCCAGTCCCAGTGGTCTCACTTCTTTTGATTTACCAAAGACAGAGTCAGTCTTTCTTGGTATCTACTGATGTGAGGATGGCCAAATGCCAGGAAAGCTCTGAAGAGTGGCCTTTCCTGAGTAAGCAGGAAGTGGCTCACCGTTGTCTCCTGACAACTTCACAGAGTTGGCCAAGGAAACCAGATCTGAGACAGAACAGGCCATTTGATGGGAACATAGTACGGCCCACCAGTCAGAGGTCACACCCGATAGTCAGAGACCTACTTTGGGAAAGGAGGTGAATTTGTGGGTGTGAGTGTGTGTTTGTGATTTTGTCTCATGTTCTGAGAATAGGTAGGAAAGGCAGTTTGTTTGGTTTGGAGTGGACGATTTCTAACAAGTGATTTGACAAGGCGAGTGTTTTTATGTCTGTGTATCCCACTGTGTCCATGGTTGTAGACATTAGAAAAGAGAATGCAATGCATCAAAGGATGTGTCCAGGCTAGTAGAAAGCTTACCAGAATTCTTTCTGCCCAATGTATGAAAGGAATGCGGCTTGCCTTATGGATGGGTAACACCTGCTATCTTCCTAAGTTCCTGTTTTCTTCCTGAATTCTGGCCACTCTCCAGAATAGGCTCATGGTTTTGTGACCAAGTTATGTACCACCTCCAAGCTCTGTGACATGGCCATGTACTGGATAGCTGAAGGGAATGGCGAGCGTCTCAGAAAATTCAGATATCAGTGTGACCAGGAAAGTCTCAGTGGAGAAACACTGCTTTGGGCCGTTTGCTAACCTAATGTTCTGTTGCCCTGAATGTCAGGAAGGTCTTTGCCTCATGCCACCCCTTTGTGAAGCCTGAAGAAAACAGTTTTCAAATGGAAATGAATATGGATCACCTGTGGCTCTTTGCTTAATTGCTTTGAAAAGGGATGTGTCTGAATCAGCCTCTTGGCCCTGTGTGAGGTTGTGGCTTAGATACTCAGCACGTGGTGGATGTAAAGAGAGATCCCATGTGTGCATCCAAAACCAAAATGGCCAAAAAGCAGTCCTTGTGGATGAAGTCTGTCCCCTTCCTCTTTAAAGTTCTTGAACTCCATCAAGTGAGAATAGGGATCCTTTGGGTCAAATGGGTTCTTCAAAGACCTGCAGAGGAGCTTGTGTTTTCTCATGACTGCAAATCACATAAAAATATATACCTGACACTCAGTTTTCCACAAATTGGAGAAGCATAGAAGTATTAACGTCTAGCATATTTGATCACTCCTGTTTCACATGAAGGGTGTCCAGACCACCCTGAATTTACGCCAATGAGGGGCAAGGGAGTTATTTTGGACACTCTCTTGGACTCCGCCACTCATGGAAACCTTCAGCCAGAGGTTGTGATTAGTGTCTATATGGAAGAAGATGAGGGACATATGGGAGGGTTTTGGTTTTAATTTTGGTCATTTGTGTCCGGTTGGAAGACATGACTGGGACCACCTGGGCTTGAACTCTGGTGTGATTCCCCTTAGAGACTGAATTCAGAGAAGTATTGCCATGAATTTTGTTGGGATTTTAGGAGTCCACCCATGAGAATCACCCTTGGAAACTGAGATCTAGGCCCAGGGTGGCTTTCCACAGAGCCCTGGGTATCTCAGCCAGAAGATCACATGATTTAATTCTGAAAGACTTGTCAGCCATTGTTGAGAGTCACAACACCCATGGACGTCACATTGTAGACCTCAATAGGCCTGGCTTCATGTGACATTTTGGCCACTCTTTGGGAAGCCTTGCCTGTGAGAGTTCTACAGAGCATTCATTGAAATGAGCTTCCTCACCATTTAAAGGTTCCTGAATGAATTGAAACCCACAGTGCCTGCAACGTCATCCTTGAAAAATGCCTAGATAAATACCATGAAATTTTTGAAATTCCCATGACCAGGTGGCACTGGAGAAACTTTGGATGTCCTGTTGCTGATCGTAAATATGCAAGACAGTGCCTTGATTGAGTGGGTTTCATGAAAATGGTGTAGAACAGAGATGCCAATATGTTGGAACCTGCTGAGTAGTGGGCCTAGAGCAGTGGTAGGCAGGTGTGTGATAAAAAATTTGTGGTGGGGCCATGTGGATCTGCCATTGGATCCCAAATGGCTTGTGACTTACATGGTGAAGCCAGCAAACCCTTCCATGTAAAGGCTTCTGGTTATATGGTGATGTTTCCGGGCAATGTTTAGAATCAGGTTACTATGGACATGGGGCCAAGCTATTTGGGATAGAAACCTGGTTGGTGCATTCTCCTGCAGACCCTGACCAACCACACATGAAAGAATTGCCTCCAGAACTGTGTCCCAGTTGAACTTCTTTTATTTCATGAAGCAAATGCCAAAGTCCCAGTGCAGCAGCAAGAAACACCACGAAAAGTGGAGGATGACCAAATGGCTTCCCAGTCCACATGGGAATACCCTTAGCCCCCAGTGGCCACAGTTTACTTACAAAGAGAGAATTCAGCACTGCTGCCTCATGTTCATTGGAAAATAAGAAACCATGTCCTCCAGGTCACATAGATGCAGACACAGCATTGATAGTCTCACTAAAAAGAAGCTAAAGCTCCTGACAACAACATATATTTCAAGTGCCCAAACTCAGAGGCAGTTTCTCAAGAAGTATTTAGGCCAGCAGAGCTCCATGTTTATGGAGTGTTTACCCTGTCCCATACTAGGGAAACTCCTCTACCACTTCCAAGGTTGTAAACTCCTGAGCATATTATTCACAGATTTTATTACTCTTCTCCTCTAATTGTGTCTTACTTTGGGCGAAAAAAATATCAAGGAATTGTTCTGGATGAGAGTGGGAAGATTTTGTTTAGCACATATTTGCATACACATTGGATTCATTTTTCTATTTTACATTTGAAATACTGAATCCCTGACACTAACACATGCTCTGCTAGATTCTGAATACTAATCCTAATATGATGGAGAAAAATAACGGAAACAGAATAGAAATACAAGCAGTTCAGAGGAGGCATGTTGTATACATGGACTTGCCTTTTGCATTATATAGGGTAGGAGTTATAAATCTAGTCAATTTTTTGTTGAAATAGTTTTCCATGTGCTTTTAAAGTTAACAAATATGTGAATTCCTGTCTCCCTTTCTCTGTATTCTATTCAGCACATGTATTTTTATATGCACATATAGAATCCTACCTGGTATCACACGTACATTCTTGTGAGTTACATGACTTGGTAGATACAAAGTGTGAGAAGAGATCACTCCTCTTAAACGCTGTTTGACCTGAAAATTCAACCTATGGGTGAGCTTCCTAGTTGAAAAAAGTTATACATAAATCCATATCCAGTAAAATGAATATTTTTGGATCTGTGGATGATACATATTTCACGGTGTAATTCGATTGGCATATATATTGCTAATTTTTAAAATCTGTGTGTGGAGATATATATATATATATATATATATATATATATATATTCTCTCCAGATATTTCAAAATATTTAATATATGTGTCTTATTATACACTCCCTAAATTCATTCATGATTATGTATATGGATTTATAATCAACTTTTCACAAGATTATTCTCAGAAATATTCATTCACCTGATGTACGTATTTTTTTCCTAGTATTGAAAACTAACTTCAGTGAATGGTGCATATAAATCCTAATATTTCTACAGTAACTGATCCATTTTCACATCAATGCAAGTAGATTCCTATGGGACATGATAAGTATTTTGAAGTTCATTTTTATTCAAAACTAGTACATTACTATTTCTTCAGTTTATGCACATTATTGGATATATATTTCATCCACAAGTTCACAAATTTATAGGCATTTATTTCACTTTCATTCACTTTCTGCTTCAGAAAACACGTGTTCCGCCATGTTTCAAACTGGTCTTTTCATGAGACTTCTTTCCAAACACATTATTTTTGATTTCCATAATCACTTTTGAAGCAAAACTCACACACTCTTCATGATAAACCATAACCCTAGAATTACAATTAGACGTATAACTAGTTGTTATGAATGATTATATATCAATATATGATTTCTTATGTATTTTCAGATATCAATTCAATACATTATTTAAAGTGGAACCAGTTATATTATTTATTAACTGTATGGTCTATTCATGCATTATCTCTATATTCATAGTCACAGGGTACACCTTTTTTTACCCTCAATACTAATTTATACGTTTTCAAAATATTCCTCAAAAAATGGTGGAAGAAATACTCATGTCACCTGATCTATATATACATTTTATCACAGTAATATTCTGGACAAAAAAATCAAAGGTCACCCTTAAGGTTGTACCAAAGCCTAAATGGAAAGTGAGCATGGATTACTAAAACCTTCCATGTCCAGGTGGCCTAATGCTCTCAAATGTCAATCTTATTGGTGACTACATTTTTGTTTCTTCCTAAGATTATATATTCAACCTCAAGCCTGTTGAAAATGTCTAATCCTATCACTCACTTTATACTTTGCCTGATTTAGTAATGTCTCTATTTATATCTATTTTCCTACATATTTTCCCCTGTTCATCATTGTGACTGACTCTTCACTTGTGCTGACATTTACATTCACTGTCTACCTGAAACCCTATTGCTTAAGAACTTTTGGTCTAAATCCTATTCTCACTCTTCTTTGTAAACCTACTGACTATCTTTCTAATCCTACCGACAATCCCTTTTTGAGTGGGTGTTCTATTCGACATTCAATCATCCAAGGTACAAGCTCCTATGCCATTGTATATAGATTTATCTGAGACATTTTTGCAGAAAATAATTCAAAGCTAAGTGTACCAATTAAGGGCCCAATGCCCTTCTGGACTTCATATCTTCCCTAGATTTCTGTTTTTATACTTATATTTCACCTATATATTCTTGTAAATATCATAGTTTCCCAATACCATTATTCGTCATGCAGAAAGATTCCTAACCCCAAATTGAACATGTTACTAACCCAAACCATACACTGTTCTCTCAATCGAACTTTACAGAACAGCAGGGACAGGGTTGCTCTTAAAATACAGGAATGTAGGGCATGTTCCACCTGTTGAGAACATCAAAGGTCCATGCAGAAATGATCCCTTGAGAAGATGTAGGCAGCTACGAAAGACCTGAGAGAGAAAAGTCATCTTCTATGGCAAACAACCTTGTCAGCATGAAGGGATGTGTATGAATCAGCCTCTCTCTTCTTAATGTAGAGAAGATGGACCAAACCAGTCCTAGGTGGAGAGCTGTTCCCGGGTGCCCATGGTTTATATACCATTCTAACTTGTGAAAGTGTCACAGGAAGTAGGGGCAGCCTCCATCTCATGGGACTCTTGAAAGCAACTGTTAGGACAAAGTGGTTGTCAAGGCAATGACCTCATTCAGTTCCTGAAGAAGTGATCTACCTCACTTCCTTGGTGATGGAACTCTCTTAACTTGGGATCCAGGAAGCCAGGCACCCGGAGCCAGTCCAGTCCCAGACCCAGTAGGCTCACTTGTTTGAATTTACCAAGGAGAGTGTCAGTCTTTCTTGGTACCAACATATGTGAGGATGGCCAAATACCAGGAGAGCTCTGAATAGGGGCCTTTCCTGAGAAAGTAGGTAGTGGTTCACCGCAGGCTCCTGACAACTTCACAGAGTTGGCCAAGGAGACCAGATCTGAGATAGGACAGGCCATTTTGGGGGAACATAGTATGGCCCACCACTCAGAGGAAACTCCGGATAGTCACAGAGTTACATGGGGGAAGGAGGTGTCTTTGTGGGGTGGGTGTGATTTTGTGGTTTTGTCTCATGATCTGAGAATAGGTAGGAAAGACGGTTTGTTTGATTTGGAGTGGTCTTCTTCTAGTAAGTCGTTGGACAAGGCAAGTGTTTCTATTTCTGTGTATCCCACTGTGTCCGTGGTTGTAGACATTAGAAAATAGAATGCAACAATTCATATGTCCTGTATAGTAGAAAGATTCCCGGCATTCATCCTGCCCAATTTATGAATGGACTGCAGCTTGCCTTATCAATGGGCAACACCTGCTACCTTCCTAAGTTCCTGTTTCTTCCAGAATTCTCACCACTCTCCAGAATAGTCTCATGGTTTTGTGTCCAAAATATGTACCACCTCCAAGCTCTGTGACATTGCCATGTCCTGGATAGCTGAAGGGAATGGCGAGCATCTCAGAAAACTCAGATATCAGTGTGACCAAGAAAGTCTCAGTGGAGAAACCATGCTTTCGGCCTTTTGCTTATCAATTGTTCTGTTTCCCTGAATGTCAGGAAGGTCTTTGCCTCAGGCCACCCCTTTGTGAAGCCTGAAGAAAACAGTTTTCAAATGGAAATGAATAGGCATCACCTGTGGCTCTTTGCTTAATTGCTTTGGAAAGGGATGTGTCTGAATCAGCCTCTTGGCCCTGTGTGAGGTTGTGGCTTAGATTCTCAGCACCTGATGGATGTAAAGAGAGATCCCATGTGTGCATCCAAAACCAAAATGGCCAAAAGAGCAATTATTGTGAATGAAGTCTCTCGCATTCATTTGTAAGGTTCCTGACCACCATCAAGTGAGAATACGGATCCTTTGGGTCAAATGAGTTATGCACAGCCCTGCAGAGGCTAACCCATAGGTTTTTGGGTTTTCTCATGGCTCCAAATCATATAAAGAATCTATACCTGACAGTCAGTAGGCCTCAAATTGGAGATGCAGAGCAGTATTAACAGCTGGCCTATCTGATCACTCCTGGTTCACCGGATGGGTGTCCAGGCCACCTTGACTTTAGGCAAATGAGGGGCAATGGAGCTTATTTTTGACACTGTCTTGGGCTGCACCCCTCATGAAAAACTCCAGCCAGAGGTTATGATAAGTGTCTATATGGAAGAAGATGAGGGCCATGTGGGAGTGTTTGGTTTTAATTGTGGTCATTTGTTTGGCGGTTGGAAGAGATAACTGGATCCACCTGGGCTTGAATTCTGGCATGATTCCTCTTAGAGACTGAGTTCTGGAATTTACCTCAAAGAAGTATTGCCATGAAATGTGTTGGGATTTTAGGAGGCCACGCATGAGATGCGCCCTTGAAAACTGAGATCGAGGGCCAGGGTGTCTTTCCACAGTGCAGTGAGAATCTCAGCCAGGATATCACATGATTTTATTTTGAAAGACTTGGCAGCCATAATTGAGAGTCTAAACACAAATGGAACTCATATTGTAGACCTCAATGATCCTGGCTTCATGTGACCTTTTGGCCACTTTTTGGGAAGCCTTGCCTGTGAGATTTCTCCAGAGATTTCATTTAAATGACCTTCCTCACCACATAATGGTTCCTGCATTAATTGAAACGCACAGTGACTCCAACTTCATCCTTCAAAAATGGTTAAATAAATACTATCAAATTTCTGAAATTCCCATTACCAGGTGGCACTGGAGAACCTTTGGATATCCTGTTGCTGAACATGAGTGAAATAATTCCCCACGCAATGACACTTCACCGGGAGAATTCCAAATTTATTGCTAAAAGCTGTGTGCTTATATAGAACTAAGGGGGAGATGGTATGGCTTACATAAATGGCAGCAACCCGTTTATTGACAAGTTCTTTCAAATATCAGCTCCAGAGCCCAGGAATTAGTTCTCATTGGGGCTAAGGTTCCCCACAAGCGAGATTTGAAATTGGCGCTGGCGGGAGAGTTCACAAGGCCGGGAACTTTTTGCGCCACTGCAGAAATGAAGAAGGTAGGAAGAAGAAGTCCTTAGGCGCCATGTTGGGGTTTTTCTCTGGGGTATGGCTGCCATTTATTCTTTTCCCAACATTCCACCCTTTTTGTTTTCTTAGGAAGTGGGGTGTCGTTTGTCAGATCTGGCTGCTTCCTGCTGTGTGGGGGTGGTGTGGGGCCTAGAAAGAGAAGTGGAGGAATGCTCAGGGGGCAGGTATGGGGATATCATGGCAGCCAGAAATAAAACCCAGTGGCTATAGACAGCTATTTTCATAGGGGTGAAGTCAATGAATGTTCCCTGAAGCCAAAGATGTCGATGGCATGGAACCAGTCCTGGATGGAAGAGATTGTTGGTATCAGCCACTGGTCCTGTAACAGAGACTCAAGGAAATACTGGAAGCGTTGCCTGGACATGGTGTCACCAGCACCTGAAGAAGATCAGAGCGAATAAAAACAGAATGAAGATAAAAATTAAAGCAAATGTCAATTTTTGGCAGAAGTTCCATGTGGGGGGACTGACATAGAAGAGGCCAAGAACCATGAGAAAGCTTAGAAGGTGGTAAAGACTATGAATCCAGGATGGCAGATTAAGAGGTTCTCCGAGCTCGTTGTCTCCCGCTGTCTAATACCCGTTGCATTCCATCGTGCCTGGTAGTGAGCTTCATCACTGAGTGAACTGTTCTCTTGGAGATGTTGGGGATTCATCGGTCATCAGAGGCTGGTAGTGACTAAGCAAAAGCTGGTTGAAAGTTTGATTAGGAATTTTATGCAGTTGGGTTTGAAGGCACTTCATTATGCAGGGCAAGAGAGCACAAAAAAGGAGCATCCAAATAAGGGGATCCAAGATATGTAGTAAGTACATGGCAAGATAGGATTGGAAGAACCCCGTTATGGGATTGGAGGAGGTAGGTTTGAGCAATTGGGTCGATAATTCCTGCAATTTAACAACATTTTTTTTATTAGCCCAGATTCATTAACATAATAGCAAAATTCCTCTCTGAGGAATAGACATGTAACCCCTTTTTCTGCAGTGAGAGGATCAATTGCCCTTTGGTTCTGTAAAGCCACTTGTGCCAATGAAGTAACCTGCCGCTGCAAGGAACCCAGAGACTCAGCCATGGTATTGAGTGTTTCCTGCAGTTTTTGTTGAAGGTCATTGGATCCCATAGAGCATGACCTATAGCTCCACCAGAGAGTCCGAGAACTGTTACTGAGGTTGTTAAAATGAGGCCTACCAGAACCGGCAGAAAGACTACCCTACGGGTGCGGGAAGGTAGGGCCAACTGTCAGAATTCGGTGGGAGTATACAAAGATAGCTGAGGAACTACAGTAACCAAGAAACAGGCGCCAGAGACATTGATGGTTGAGGTACTTAAAGAACCATTACACCAGAGGAAATGTCCAGGTTGCATAAACACAGGGCTCTATGGGGTGCTGTAGCTCAAGGAACAAATGGGTAAAGGATTCATTATTGGCAGGTGGAAACAGATGAAAGGAAATAAAGTATTGGTGGAATAACTTTCCCACAGTGGGATACGTGTCACATGTAGGGGTTGTCCTTTTTAGAGAAATTGTAGGGTTTTGCTGGAATATTTCCTGCCGCTAATGGGACTGCTGCTAGAAGTGGACGACTAAGTGAAGCACAGAGAAAGCACTGAGAAGTAGGCACAGAAAGAGGGGTGGAGTTTAATAATCAAAAAGTTTGGTGTAGCAAATTGAGCGATGTGGGAGGGGGACCTGAGAGGGTTGAAGGCTCTGAATCCTCTTTGGATGAGCTATGGATATGATCTCAAAGTTTTGATTCTGAGTCCTTAATGTGTTCGACTACCTGGATGGTTGCCTTAGGTTGCGTAATCAGGGTGCGGCCAATAGTCATCCACCCTGTGGGTCTGACTGAGGTTGTCCGAGCATAGACAGCAAACTCAACATAGCCCCATCGTTTGGCCTTGGGGTCAGGTTTATCTAAAGTATACCATCCATTGTTACTGGATGAAGAGCCTTTATGCCAAGTTATGTAACTAGAAGTCCACCCTTCAGGGTAACCAAATGAGTGGTAAGAATAGCTACCACGTTCATCATGGAACATGCATGACCAATAGGGGCACCCATTATATATCTCAGGCCACCAATGACAATAGTCTTTTGTTTGATCAAAAAGGAAGCAAATGAAAGGCCAGTTCCAGCTACCAGGGACGAAGGTCCTTGAAGGTGACAATTTTAGGGAAATAGAGGTGCAGTTGTGGATGAAGCAAGTAGTTGCATCCACTGCGCAGACCTTCTGCATGCCATGTTCTGAGTATCGTTCCCGAAAAGTGAATAAATGCATGGTAGGTGAGGAGGGTAAAGACCAGTCCTGACAGAGCACAGAAAATAAGCAGAGCACAAAAAACAAGCAGTTAGAGAAGACTAGGGTGTTGGGAGAGCTCATTGTGCCTTCTTTAAGAGGAATTGGGCTGCAAGGAAAACCGTGTGAGCCACAACTAAAATGGGTGAGATGGGTGTGGAGAGCAGGAGTAAAGGGGAGGTTCAGTAGGTGATTCTTGGAGTTCCTCTGGGGTGGCCCTGTCTTCAGCAGGTGGGGCCTCCTGGTGATGTGGCTTCAACCTAGACATGTGAATCCAGGGAGTGAGACAGTTGTCTGGTAAGGAGAGTTTGACGGCGGTAAGGGTAAAGAGAATGACAGGATAGGGGCCTTCCCATTTTGCGGCAAGAGTCCCTTTTTCCTCTGGGGTATTATAATAGACTAGACTAACAGGTGTTAAGGGAGGAGTGTTTGGAGAGGAGACTGGGTCCGGAAGAAGCATCTGTGGATGATATATATTTACTGATGAATTTCGATTGGCATTTATATTGGTACTTTTTAATGTCTGTGAGTGTTGTGTGTGTGTGTGTGTGTGTGTGTGTGTGTGTGTATAGATATAGATATAGATATACTCTCCATAGTTTTCCAAATATAAATATATGTGTCTAGTATACACTCTCTAAATTCATTCATGTTCATGTATGTGGATTTATAATCAACTTTTCACAAGATTATAATCAGAAATATTCATCCACCTGAAATACATATTTGTTTCCTAGTACTGACTACTAACTTCAGTTAAGGGTGCATACAAATCCTAATTATTCTACAGTATCTGACCCAGTCTAACATCAATGCAAGTAGACTCCTATGGGACATGATATGTAATTTGTCATTCATTTGTATTCGACACTGGTACATTATTGTTTCTTCAGTTTTTGCACATCATAGGATATACATTTCATCCACAAGTTCACAATTAATAGGCATTTGTTTCAACATTAATCACTTCTTGCTTCAGAACACATGTATTGTCAGGGTTTCTTGACTGGTCTTTTCATGACACTTCTTTCCAAACACATTATTTTGAATTTCCATAATCATTTTAAAGCAAAACTCACACACTCTTCATGATAAATCAAAACACTAATATTTCCATTAGATATATAACTGGTTGGAATGAATGATTGTACATCAATATACAATTTCCTTTTATTTTTCAGATATCAGTTCAATTCATTATTTAAAGTTCAAAAAAGTTATATTATTTATTCACAGTATGGTCTATTCATGGTTTTTCTCTATGTTCATAGAAACAGGGTACACCTATTTGTACCCCCGATTCTAATATTACATCTTCAATACATTGCTCCCAGAAATGGTGAAAGAAATACTCATGTCACCTCGTTATCACAGCAATATTCTGGACAAAAAATGGAAAGGTCACACTTATGATTGTACCAAAGCCTAAATGGAAAGTGAACATGGATTTCAAAAACATCCATGTCCATGTTGCCTAATGCTGTCAATTGTCAATCCTATTGGTGACTACATATTTGTTTTTTCCTAATTTATATATTGAAACTCAACCCTGTTGAAAATGTCTAATTCTATCCCTCACTTTATACTTTGCCTGATTTCGTAATGTTTCCATTGATATCTGCTTTTCTACATATTTTCCCCAGTTCAACATAGTGTCTGACTCTTCATATGTGCTGACATTTACATTCACTCTATAACCAAAAGTCTATTGCTAAAGAACTTTTGGTCCAAATCCTATACTCACTCGTCTTCCTAAACCTACCGAATATCTTCCTAATCCTACTGAATATCCCTTTTTGACTGGATGTTCTCTTCTAAATTCAATCATCCAATGTACAAGGTCCTATGCCATTGTATATCAAATTATCTGAGACATCTTTGCAGAACATAATTCAAAGCTAAGTATCCCAATCAAGGGCAAAACCCTCTGGGCTTCAAATCATACCTAGATTTCTGTTTTCCTACTTATATTTCACCTCTATATTCTTGTAAATATTGCAGGTTCCCAATCCCATTATTCATCGCACAGAATCATTCATCACCAAATCAAACCTGTTTTTAACCCCAGGTATACACTGTTCCCTCAAACATTTTACAGAAGAGCAGGGACAGAGGGGTTCTTACAATACAGGAAAGTTGGGGATCTTCCACCAGATGAGAACCTCAAATGTCCATGCACAAATGATACATGGAGAAGTTGTAGGCAGGTATGAAGCTCCTGAGAGAGCAAAAGTCATCTTCCATGGCAAACAACCTGGTCAGGATGAAGGGATGTGTCTGAATCTGCCTCTCTCTTCTTATTGTAGACAAGGTGGAACAATCCAGGCCTCAGTGGAGAGCTGTTCCCGGGTGCCAATGGTTGATATACATTCTACCTTATGAAAGTGTCACAGGAAGTAGGGGAAACCTCCATCTTATGTAACCCTTGGAAGCAACTGTTAGGACAAAGTGGTTGCCAAGGCAGTGACCTCATTCAGTTCCAAAGAATGTGACATACCTCATTTCCTTGGTGATGGAACTCTCTGGACTTGGTATCCAAGAAGACAGGCACGCAGAGGCAGTCCCAGTCCCAGGCCCAGTGGGCTCACTTGTTTGGATTTACCAAGGACAGAGTCAGTTTTCTTGGTACCTAATGATGTGAGGATGGCCAAATGCCAGGAGAGCTCTGAAGATGGACCTTTCCTGAGAAAACAGGTAGTGGCTAACCACTTTTTCCTGACTTCTTCACAGAGTTGGTCAAGGAAACAAGATCTGAGAGAAGACAGGCCATTTCGGGGGAACATAGTATGGCCCACCAATCAGAGGACACTCCGGATAGTCACAGACCTACTTGGGGGAAGGAGGTGCCTTTGTGGGAGTGGGTGTGGGTTTGTTGTTTTGTCTCATGTTCTGAGAATAGACCGAAAAGGCGGTTTGTTTGGTTTGGAGTAGACAGTTTCTAGTAAGTCATTTGAAAAGGCGAGTGTTTCTGTTTATGTGTATCCCACTGTGTCCGTTGTTGTAGACATTAGAAAAGAGAATGCATTAATGGATGTGTCCTGTCTAGTATAAATCTTCCCTATAATTCATCCTGCCCAATATATGAATGGACTGCAGCTTGTCTTATCGATGTGCAACAACTGCTATCTTTCTAAGTTGTTGTTTTCTTCCTGAATTCTGGCCACTCTCCAGAATGGGCTCAGGGATTTGTGTCCAAAATATGTACCACCTCCAAGCTCTGTGACATGGCCATGTAAAGGATAGTTGAAGAGAATGGCGAGCATCTCAGAAAACTCAGATATCAGTGTGACCAGTAAAGTCTCAGTGCAGAAACACTGCCTTGGGCTTTTTGCTTACTTATTGTTGTGTTGCACTGAATGTCAGGAAGGTCTTTGCATCAGGCCACCCCTTTGTGAAGCCTGAAGAAAACAGTTTTCAAACGGAAATGAATGGGCCTCACCTGTGGTTCTTTGCTTAATTGCTTTGGAAAGGGATGTGTCTTTATCAGCCTCTTGGACCTGTGAGTGGCTGTGACTTAGATTCTCAGCACCTGATGGATCTTAAGAATGATCCCATGTGAGCTTCCAAAACCAGAATGGCAAAAAATATCATTCATTGTGGATGAAGACTCTTGCCTTCCTCTGTTAGGTTCCTGCACTCCAACAAATATGAATAGGGATTCTGTGAGTCAAATGAGTTCTTCAAAGCCCTGCAGAGGTGCTTGTGTTTTCGCATGACTCTAAATCACCTAAAGAATCGATACCTAAAATCAGTAGCGATCAAATTGGAGAAACATAGAAGTATTAACGGCAGGCTTATTTGTTCACTCCTGGTTCACAGCAACGGTGTCCAGGCTACCCTGACTTTAGGCAAATGAGGGGCAAACGAGCTGATTTTGGACACTGTCTTGGGCTGCACCCCTCATGGAAACCTCCAGCCAGACGTTAAGATGATTGACTGTATGGAAAAAGGTGAGGGCCATGTGGGAGTGTTTTGGTTTTAATGTTGGTCATTTGTGTGGCATTGGAAAAAATGACTGGGTCCACGTGGGCTTGAACTCTGGTGTGATTCCCCTTAGACACTGGGTTTTGGAACTGAACTCAGAGAAGCATTGCCATGAATTTTGTTGGGATTTTAAGAGGCCACGCATGAAAGTCGCTCTTGAAAACTGAGACCTAGGCCCCGGGTAGATTTCCACTGAGGCCTGGGAATCTCAGCAAGGATATCACATGATTTTATTCTTAAAGAAATGGCAGCCATAATTGAGAGTCAAAACACACATGGACCTCACATTGTTGACCTAAATTGGCCTGGCCTAATGTGACGTTTTGTCCATTCTTTGGGAAGCCTTGCCTGTGACAGTTCTCCAGATATTTCATTGAAATGAGCTTCCTCACCATTTAATGTTTGCCTAATGAATTGATACCCACAGTGCCTCCAACTTCATGCTTGAAAAATGGCTAGATAAATACCATAAAATTTTTGAAATTCCTATGACCAGGTGGCACTGGAGAAACATTGGATGTCCTGTTGCTGATCATGAGTATACCAGACAGTGCCTTGATTTACTGAGTTTCATGAAAATGGTGTAGAACAGAGATGCCAGTAATTTGGAGCCTGCTGAGTAGTGGGTCTAGAGCAGTGGTGGGGAGGCGTTTGATAAAACATCCGTGGTAGGACCATGTGCATCTACCATTGGATTCCAAATGGCTTGTAACTGACATGGTGCTGCCAGGAGACCCTTATATGTAAAGGCATCTTGTTATATGGAGAGTTTTAAGAGGAAAATTAAGAATCAGGTTGATATGGACAAGGGGGCAATGGGGCAAGCTGTGAGAGATAGAAGCCTAGTTGGTGCATTCTCTTGCAGACCCTGACCCACCACACGTGACAGAACTCCCTCCAGCACTGTGTCCCAGTTTAGCTGCTAGTATTTCGTGAAACAAATACCAAAATCACAGTGCAGCAGCCTAAACACCACAAAAAGTGGAGGAGGAAAAAATGGCTTCACAGTCCACATGGGGAGACGGGGAGACACTTCGTCCCCATTGGCCTCAGTTTACCTATAAAGAGAGGATTCAGCAGTGCTTCATCTTGTTCATTGGAAAATAAGAAACCATGTCCTCCAGGTCACATAGATGCAGACCCAGCTTTGATGGTCTCACTACAAAGGAAGGCAAATCTCATGAAAACAACATATATTTAAAGTGCGGAAGCAACTGTTAGGACAAAGTGGTTGCCAAGGCAGTGACCTCATTCAGTTCCAAAGAATGTGACATACCTCATTTCCTTGGTGATGGAACTCTCTGAACTTGGTATCCAAGAAGCCAGGCACCCAGAGGCAGTCCCAGTCCCAGGCCCAGTGGGCTCACTTGTTTGGATTTACCAAGGACAGAGTCAGTTTTCTTGGTACCTAATGATGTGAGGATGGCCAAATGCCAGGAGAGCTCTGAAGATGGACCTTTCCTGAGAAAACAGGTAGTGGCTAACCACTTTTTCCTGACATCTTCACAGAGTTGGTCAAGGAAACAAGATCTGAGAGAAGACAGGCCATTTCGGGGGAACATAGTATGGCCCACCAGTCAGAGGACACTCCGGATAGTCACAGACCTACTTGGGTGAAGGAGGTGCCTTTGTGGGAGTGGGTGTGTGTTTGTTGTTTTGTCTCATGTTCTGAGAATAGATCGAAAAGGCGGTTTGTTTGGTTTGGAGCAGACAGTTTCTAGTAAGTCATTTGACAAGGCGAGTGTTTCTGTTTATGTGTATCCCACTGTATCCGTTGTTGTAGACATTAGAAAAGAGAATGCATTAATGGATGTGTCCTGTCTAGTATAAATCTTCCCATAATTCATCCTGCCCAACATATAAATGGACTGCACCTTGTCTTATCGATGTGCAACACCTGCTATCTTTCTAAGTTGTTGTTTTCTTCCTGAATTCTGGCCACTCTCCAGAATAGGCTCAGGGATTTGTGTCCAAAATATGTACCACCTCCAAGCTCTGTGACATGGCCATGTACTGGATAGCTGAAGAGAATGGCGAGCATCTCAGAAAACTCAGATATCAGTGTGACAAGGAAAGTCTCAGTGCAGAAACCCTGCTTTGGGCCTTTTGCTTACTTATTGTTGGGTTGCACTGAATGTCAGGAAGGTCTTTGCCTCAGGCCACCCCTTTGTGAAGCTTGAAGAAAACAGTTTTCAAATGGAAATGAATGGGCCTCACCTGTGGCTCTTTGTTTAATTGCTTTGGAAAGGGATGTGTCTTTATCAGCCTCTTGGACCTGTGTGTGGCTGTGACTTAGATTCTCAGCACCTGATGGATCTTAAGAATGATCCCATGTTAGCTTCCAAAACCAAAATGGCAAAAAAATATCATTCATTGTGGATGAAGTTTCTTGCCTTCCTCTGTTAGGTTCCTGCACTCCAACAAATGAGAATAGGGATTCTTTGGATCAAATGAGTTCTTAAAGCCCTGCAGAGGTGCTTGTGTTTTCGCATGACTCTAAATCACCTAAAGAATCCATACCTAAAATCAGTAGGCCTCAAATTGGAGAAACACAGAAGTATTAACGGCAGGCTTATTTGTTCACTCCTGGTTCACAGCAACGGTGTCCAGGCTACCCTGAATTTAGGCAAATGAGGGGCAAACGAGCTGATTTTGGACATTGTCTTGGGCTGCGTTCCTCATGGAAACCTCCAGCCCGAGGTTAAGATGATTGACTATATGGAATAAGGTGAGGGCCATGTGGGAGTGTTTTGGTTTTAATGTTGGTCATTTGTGTGGCATTGGAAAAAATGACTGGTTCCATGTGGGCTTGAACTCTGGTGTGATTCCCCTTAGACACTTGGTTTTGGAAATGAACTCAGAGAAGCATTGCCATGAATTTTGTTGGGATTTTAAGAGGCCACGCATGAAAGTCGCTCTTGGAAACTGAGACCTAGGCCCCGGGTAGATTTCCACTGAGGCCTGGGAATCTCAGCAAGGATATCACATGATTTTATTCTTAAAGAAATGGCAGCCATAGTTGAGAGTCAAAACACACATGGACCTCACATTGTAGACCTCAATGGGCCTGGCCTAATGTGACCGTTTGTCCACTCTTTGGTAAGCCGTGCCTGTGAGAGTTCTCCAGAGATTTCATTGAAATGAGCTTCCTCACCATTTAATCTTTGCTGAATGAATTGAAATCCAGAGTGCCTCCAAATTCATGCTTGAAAAATGGCTAGATAAATACCATGAAATTTTTGAAATTCCTATGACCAGGTGGCACTGGAGAAACATTGGATGTCCTATTGCTGATCATGAGAATACCAGACAGTGCCTTGATTTACTGAGTTTCATGAAAATGGTGTAGAACAGAGATGCCAGTAAGTTGGAGCCTGCTGAGTAGTGGGTCTAGAACAGTGCTGGGGAGGTGTTTGATAAAACATCCGTGGTAGGGCAATGTGGATTTACCATTGGATTCCAAATGGCTTGTAACTGACATGGTGCTGCCAGCAGACCCTTATATGTAAAGGCATCTTGTTATATGGAGAGTTTTAAGAGGAAAATTAAGAATCAGGTTGATATGGACAAGGGGGCAATGGGGCAAGCTGTGAGAGATAGAAGCCTAGTTGGTGCATTCTCTTGCAGACCCTGACCCACCACACGTGACAGAACTCCCTCCAGCACTGTGTCCCAGTTTAGCTGCTAGTATTTCGTGAAACAAATACCAAACTCACAGTGCAGCAGCCTAAAAACCACAAAAAGTGGAGGAGGACCAAATGGCTTCACAGTCCACACGGGGAGACGGGGAGACACTTCGTCCCCAGTGGCCTCAGTTTACCTATAAAGAGAGGATTCAGCACTGCTTCATCTTGTTCATTGGAAAATAAGAAACCATGTCCTCCAGGTCACATAGATGAAGACCCAGCTTTGATGGTCTCACTACAAAGGAAGGCAAATCTCATGAAAACAACATATATTTAAAGTGCGGAAGCTCAGAGGCAGTTTCTCAAAGTTTTTAGGGCAGCAGAGTTACATGTTTGTGGAGTGTTTACCATGTCCCTTACTTTTGGAAACTCCTCTACCACCTCCAAGGTTGTGAACTCCTGAGCATTTTCCATTCCAGATATGTATTCACTGATTGTGTAACTCTTCTCCTCTAATTGTGTCTTACTTGGGGTGAAGGTAATATCAAGGCATTGTTTTGGATGAGAGCGGGAGGATATTTGTGCAGCATATATTTACATACACATTGGATTCATTTTCCAATTTTTCATTCGAAGTACTGAATCCCTGACACTAACCCATACCTAGTAGACTCAGACTATTCATCCTAATATAATGGGGAAAATTAACCCAACACAATAGAAATACAAGCACTTCAGAGGAGACATGTTCTATAGTTGGACTTGACATTTGCATTATATAAGGTAGGAGTTATACATCTAGTCAAATTTTAATTGAAATATTCTCCATGTGTTTTTAAACTTAACAAATATGTGAATACTTGTTTCCAATTTCTGTAGCCTATTTACACATGTATATTTATATGCATATATAGAATCCTACCAGGTATCACACGTACATTTTTGTAAGGTGGATGTCTTGGCAGATACAAATTGTGAGAAGTGTTCACTCCTCCTAAATGCTTTTGGAAATGAAAATTCAACCTATAAGAGAGCGTCCTAGAAGAACAACATTATACATAAACTCATGTTCAGAAACATAAATATTTTTGCATCTGTGGATGATATATATTTACTGATGAATTTCGATTGGCATTTATATTGGTACTTTTTAATGTCTGTGAGTGTTGTGTGTGTGTGTGTGTGTGTGTGTGTGTGTGTGTATAGATATAGATATAGATATACTCTCCAAAGTTTTCCAAATATGAAATATATGTGTCTAGTCTACACTCTCTAAATTCATTCATGTTCATGTATGTGGATTTATAATCCACTTTTCAGAAGATTATAATCAGAAATATTCATCCACCTGAAATACATATTTGTTTCCTAGTACTGACTACTAACTTCAGTGAAGGGTGCATACAAATCCTAATTATTCTACAGTATCTGACCCAGTCTAACATCAATGCAAGTAGACTCCTATGGGACATGATATGTAATTTGTCATTCATTTGTAATCGACACTGGTACATTATTGTTTCTTCAGTTTTTGCACATCATAGGATATACATTTCATCCACAAGTTCACAAATTAATAGGCATTTGTTTCAACATTAATCACTTCTTGCTTCAGAACACATGTATTGTCAGGGTTTCTTGACTGGTCTTTTCATGAGACTTCTTTCCAAACACATTATTTTGAATTTCCATAATCATTTTGAAGCAAAACTCACACACTCTTCATGATAAACCAAAACACTAATATTTCCATTAGATATATAACTGGTTGGAATGAATGATTGTATATCAATATACAATTTCCTTTTATTTTTCAGATATCAGTTCAATTCATTATTTAAAGTTCAAAAAAGTTATATTATTTATTCACAGTATGGTCTATTTGTGGTTTTTCTCTATGTTCCTAGAAACAGGGTACACCTATTTGTACCCCCAATTCTAATTTTAAATCTTCAATATATTGCTCCCAGAAATGGTGAAAGAAATACTCATGTCACCTCATTATCACAGTAATATTCTGGACAAAAAATGGAAAGGTCACTCTTATGATTGTACCAAAGCCTAAATGGAAAGTGAACATGGATTTCTAAAAACATCCATGTCCAGGTTGCCTAATGCTGTCAATTGTCACTCCTATTGGTGACTACATATTTGTTTTTTCCTAATATATATTGAAACTCAACCCTGTTGAAAATGTCCAATTCTATCCCTCACTTTATACTTTGCCTGATTTCGTAATGTTTCCATTGATATCTGCTTTTCTACATATTTTCCCCAGTTCAACATAGTGTCTGACTCTTCATATGTGCTGACATTTACATTCACTCTATAACCAAAAGTCTATTGCTAAAGAACTTTTGGTCCAAATCCTATACTCACTCGTCTTCCTAAACCTACCGACTATCTTCCTAAACCTACTGAATATCCCTTTTTGACTGGATGTTCTCTTCTAAATTCAATCATCCAATGTACAAGGTCCTATGCCATTGTATATCAAATTATCTGAGACATCTTTGCAGAACATAATTCAAAGCTAAGTATCCCAATCAAGGGCAAAACCCTTCTGGGCTTCAAAGCATACCTAGATTTCTTTTTTCATACTTATATTTCACCTCTATATTCTTGTAAATATTGCAGGTTCCCAATCCCATTATTCATCGCACAGAATCATTCGTCACCAAATCAAACCTGTTTTTAACCCCAAGTATGCACTGTTCCCTCAATCATTTTACAGAAGAGCAGGGACAGAGTGGTTCTTACAATACAGGAAAGTTGCGGATCTTCCACCAGATGAGAACCTCAAATGTCCATGCACAAATGATACCTGGAGAAGTTGTAGGCAGGTATGAAGCACCTGAGAGAGCAAAAGTCATCTTCCATGGCAAACAACCTGGTCAGGATGAAGGGATGTGTCTGAATCTGCCTCTCTCTTCTTATTGTAGACAAGGTGGAACGATCCAGGCCTGAGTGGAGAGCTGTTCCCGGGTGCCAATGGTTGATATACATTCTACCTTATGAAAGTGTCACAGGAAGTATGGGAAACCTCCATCTTATGTAACCCTTGGAAGCAACTGTTAGGACAAAGTGGTTGCCAAGGCAGTGACCTCATTCAGTTCCAAAGAATGTGACATACCTCATTTCCTTGGTGATGGAACTCTCTGAACTTGGTATCCAAGAAGCCAGGCACCCAGAGGCAGTCCCAGTCCCAAGCCCAGTGGGCTCACTTGTTTGGATTTACCAAGGACAGAGTCAGTTTTCTTGGTACCTAATGATGTGAGGATGGCCAAATGCCAGGAGAGCTCTGAAGATGGACCTTTCCTGAGAAAATAGGTAGTGGCTAACCACTTTTTCCTGACATCTTCACAGAGTTGGTCAAGGAAACAAGATCTGAGAGAAGACAGGCCATTTCGGGGGAACATAGTATGGCCCACCAGTCAGAGGACACTCCGGATAGTCACAGACCTACTTGGGGGAAGGAGGTGCCTTTGTGGGAGTGGGTGTGTGTTTGTTGTTTTGTCTCATGTTCTGAGAATAGATCGAAAAGGCGGTTTGTTTGGTTTGGAGCAGACAGTTTCTAGTAAGTCATTTGACACGGCGAGGGTTTCTGTTTATGTGTATCCCACTGTGTCCGTTGTTGTAGACATTAGAAAAGAGAATGCATTAATGGATGTGTCCTGTCTAGTATAAATCTTCCCTATAATTCATCCTGCCCAATATATGAATGGATTGCACCTTGTCTTATCGATGTGCAACACCTGCTATCTTTCTAAGTTGTTGTTTTCTTCCTGAATTCTGGCCACTCTCCAGAATGGGCTCAGGGATTTGTGTCCAAAATATGTACCACCTCCAAGCTCTGTGACATGGCCATGTAAAGGATAGTTGAAGAGAATGGCGAGCATCTCAGAAAACTCAGATATCAGTGTGACCAGGAAAGTCTTAGTGCAGAAACACTGCTTTGGGCTTTTTGCTTACTTATTGTTGTGTTGCACTGAATGTCAGGAAGGTCTTTGCCTCAGGCCACCCCTTTGTGAAGCCTGAAGAAAACAGTTTTCAAATGGAAATGAATGGGCCTCACCTGTGGTTCTTTGCTTAATTGCTTTGGAAAGGGATGTGTCTTTATCAGCCTCTTGGTCCTGTGTGTGGCTGTGACTTAGATTCTCAGCACCTGATGGATCTTAAGAATGATCCCATGTGAGCTTCCAAAACCAAAATGGCAAAAAATATCATTCATTGTGGATGAAGACTCTTGCCTTCCTCTGTTAGGTTCCTGCACCCCAACAAATATGAATAGGGATTCTGTGAGTCAAATGAGTTCTTCAAAGCCCTGCAGAGGTGCTTGTGTTTTCGCATGACTCTAAATCACCTAAAGAATAGATACCTAAAATCAGTAGCCCTCAAATTGGAGAAACATAGATGTATTAACGGCAGGCTTATTTGTTCACTCCTGGTTCACAGCAACGGTGTCCAGGCTACCCTGACTTTAGGCAAATGAGGGGCAAACGAGCTGATTTTGGACACTCTCTTGGCCTGCACCCCTCATGGAAACCTCCAGCCAGAGTTTAAGATGATTGACTATATGGAATAAGGTGAGGGCCATGTGGGAGTGTTTTGGTTTTAATGTTGGTCATTTGTGTGGCATTGGAAAAAATGACTGGTTCCACGTGGGCTTGAACTCTGGTGTGATTCCCCTTAAACACTGGGTTTTGGAACTGAACTCAACAAGCATTGCTATGAATTTTGTTGGGATTTTAAGAGGCCACGCATGAAAGTCGCTCTTGGAAACTGAGACCTAGGCCCCGGGTAGATTTCCACAGAGGCCTGGGAATCTCAGCAAGGATATCACATGATTTTATTCTTAAAGAAATGGCAGCCATAGTTGAGAGTCAAAACACACATGCACCTCACATTGTAGACCTCAATGGGCCTGGCCTAATGTGACCTTTTGTCCATTCTTTGGGAAGCCTTGCCTGTGAGATTTCTCCAGAGATTTCATTGAAATGAGCTTCCTCACCATTTAATCTTTGCTGAATGAATTGAAACCCACAGTGCCTCCAACTTCATGCTTGAAAAATGGCTAGATAAATACCATGGAATTTTTGAAATTCCTATGACCAGGTGGCACTGGAGAAACATTGGATGTCCTATTGCTGATCATGAGTATACCAGACAGTGCCTTGATTTACTGAGTTTCATGAAAATGGTGTAGAACAGAGATGCCAGTAAGTTGGAGCCTGCTGAGTAGTGGGTCTAGAGCAGTGCTGGGGAGGTGTTAGATAAAACATCCGTGGTAGGGCCATGTGGATTTACCATTGGATTCCAAATGGCTTGTAACTGACATGGTGCTGCCAGCAGACCCTTATATGTAAAGGCATCTTGTTATATGGAGAGTTTTAACAGGAAAATTAAGAATCAGGTTGATATGGACAAGGGGGCAATGGGGTAAGCTGTGAGAGATAGAAGCCTAGTTGGTGCATTCTCTTGCAGACCCTGACCCACCACACGTGACAGAACTCCCTCCAGCACTGTGTCCCAGTTTAGCTGCTAGTATTTCGTGAAACAAATACCAAACTCACAGTGCAGCAGCCTAAAAACCACAAAAAGTGGAGGAGGACCAAATGGCTTCACAGTTCACACGGGGAGACGGGGAGACACTTAGTCCCCAGTGGCCTCAGTTTACCTATAAAGAGAGGATTCAGCACTGCTTCATCTTGTTCATTGGAAAATAAGAAACCATGTCCTCCAGGTCACATAGATGCAGACCCAGCTTTGATGGTCTCACTACAAAGGAAGCCAAATCTCATGAAAACAACATATATTTCAAGTGCGGAAGCTCAGAGGAAGTTTCTCAAAAAGTTTTTAGGCCAGCAGAGTTACATGTTTGTGGAGTGTTTACCATGTCCCTTACTTTTGGAAACTCCTAAACCACCTCCAAGGTTGTGAACTCCTGAGCATTTTCCATTCCAGATATGTATTCACTGATTGTGTAACTCTTCTCCTCTAATTGTGTCTTACTTGGGGTGAAGGTAATGTCAAGGCATTGTTTTGGATGAGAGCGGGAGGATATTTGTGCAGCATATATTTACATACACATTGGATTCATTTTCCAGTTTTTCATTCGAAGTACTGAATCCCTGACACTAACCCATACCTAGTAGACTCAGACTATTCATCCTAATATAATGGGGAAAATTAACCCAACACAATAGAAATACAAGCACTTCAGAGGAGACATGTTCTATAGTTGGACTTGACATTTGCATTATATAAGGTAGGAGTTATACATCTAGTCAAATTTTAATTGAAATATTCTCCATGTGTTTTTAAACTTAACAAATATGTGAATACTTGTTTCCAATTTCTGTAGCCTATTCACACATGTATATTTATATGCATATATAGAATCCTACCAGGTATCACACGTACATTTTTGTAAGGTGGATGTCTTGGCAGATACAAATTGTGAGAAGTGTTCACTCCTCCTAAATGCTGTTGGAAATGAAAATTCAACCTATAAGAGAGCGTCCTAGAAGAACAACATTATACATAAACTCATGTTCAGAAACATAAATATTTTTGCATCTGTGGATGATATATATTTAGTGATGAATTTCGATTGGCATTTATATTGGTACTTTTTAATGTCTGTGAGTGTTGTGTGTGTGTGTGTGTGTGTGTGTGTATAGATATAGATATAGATATACTGTCCAAAGTTTTCCAAATATGAAATATATGTGTCTAGTATACACTCTCTAAATTCATTCATGTTTATGTATGTGGATTTATAATCCACTTTTCAGAAGATTATAATCAGAAATATTCATCCACCTGAAATACATATTTGTTTCCTAGTACTGACTACTAACTTCAGTGAAGGGTGCATACAAATCCTAATTATTCTACAGTATCTGACCCAGTCTAACATCAATGCAAGTAGACTCCTATGGGACATGATATGTAATTTGTCATTCATTTGTATTCGACACTTGTACATTATTGTTTCTTCAGTTTTTGCAAATCATAGGATATACATTTCATCCAGAAGTTCACAAATTAATAGGCATTTGTTTCAACATTAATCACTTCTTGCTTCAGAACACATGTATTGTCAGGGTTTCTTGACTGGTCTTTTCATGAGACTTCTTTCCAAACACATTATTTTGAATTTCCATAATCATTTTGAAGCAAAACTCACACACTCTTCATGATAAACCAAAACACTAATATTTCCATTAGATATATAACTGGTTGGAATGAATGATTGTATATCAATATACAATTTCCTTTTATTTTTCAGATATCAGTTCAATTCATTATTTAAAGTTCAAAAAAGTTATATTATTTATTCACAGTATGGTCTATTCGTGGTTTTTCTCTATGTTCATAGAAACAGGGTACACCTATTTGCACCCACGATTCTAATTTTACATCTTCAATATATTGCTCCCAGAAATGGTGAAAGAAATACTCATGTCACCTCATTATCACAGTAATATTCTGGACAAAAAACGGAAAGGTCACACTTATGATTGTACCAAAGCCTAAATGGAAAGTGAACATGGATTTCTAAAAACATCCATGTCCAGGTTGCCTAATGCTGTCAATTGTCACTCCTATTGGTGACTACATATTTGTTTTTTCCTAATTTATATATTGAAACTCAACCCTGTTGAAAATGTCTAATTCTATCCCTCACTTTATACTTTGCCTGATTTCGTAATGTTTCCATTGATATCTGCTTTTCTACATATTTTCCCCACTTCAACATAGTGTCTGACTCTTCATATGTGCTGACATTTACATTCACTCTATAACCAAAAGTCTATTGCTAAAGAACTTTTGGTCCAAATCCTATACTCACTCGTCTTCCTAAACCTACCGACTATCTTCCTAATCCTACTGAATATCCCTTTTTCACTGGATGTTCTCTTCTAAATTCAATCATCTAATGTACAAGGTCCTATGCCATTGTATATCAAATTATCTGAGACATCTTTGCAGAACATAATTCAAAGCTAAGTATCCCAATCAAGGGCAAAACCCTTCTGGGCTTCAAAGCATACCTAGATTTCTTTTTTCATACTTATATTTCACCTCTATATTCTTGTAAATATTGCAGGTTCCCAATCCCATTATTCATCGCACAGAATCATTCATCACCAAATCAAACCTGTTTTTAACCCCAAGTATACACTGTTCCCTCAATCATTTTACAGAAGAGCAGGGACAGAGGGGTTCTTACAATACAGGAAAGTTGCTGATCTTCCACCAGATGAGAACCTCAAATGTCCATGCACAAATGATACCTGGAGAAGTTGTAGGCAGGTATGAAGCACCTGAGAGAGCAAAAGTCAACTTCCATGGCAAACAACCTGGTCAGGATGAAGGGATGTGTCTGAATCTGCATCTCTCTTCTTATTGTAGACAAGGTGGAACAATCCAGGCCTGAGTGGAGAGCTATTCCCGTATGCCAATGGTTGATATACAGTCTACCTTATGAAAGTGTCACAGGAAGTAGGGGAAACCTCCATCTTATGTAACCCTTGGAAGCAACTGTTAGGACAAAGTGGTTGCCAAGGCAGTGACCTCATTCAGTTCCAAAGAATGTGACATACCTCATTTCCTTGGTGATGGAACTCTCTGAACTTGGTATCCAAGAAGCCAGGCACCCAGAGGCAGTCCCAGTCCCAGGCCCAGTGGGCTCACTTGTTTGGATTTACCAAGGACAGAGTCAGTTTTCTTGGTACCTAATGATGTGAGGATGGCCAAATGCCAGGAGAGCTCTGAAGATGGACCTTTCCTGAGAAAACAGGTAGTGGCTAACCACTTTTTCCTGACATCTTCACAGAGTTGGTCAAGGAAACAAGATCTGAGAGAAGACAGGCCATTTCGGGGGAAAATAGTATGGCCCACCAGTCAGAGGACACTCCGGATTCTCACAGACCTACTTGGGGGAAGGAGGTGCCTTTGTGGGAGTGGGTGTGGGTTTGTTGTTTTGTCTCATGTTCTGAGAATAGATCGAAAAGGCGGTTTGTTTGGTTTGGAGCAGACAGTTTCTAGTAAGTCATTTGACAAGGCGAGTGTTTCTGTTTATGTGTATCCCACTGTGTCCGTTGTTGTAGACATTAGAAAAGAGAATGCATTAATGGATGTGTCCTGTCTAGTATAAATCTTCCCTATAATTCATCCTGCCAATTTATGAATGGACTGCAGCTTGTCTTATCGATGTGCAACACCTGCTATCTTTCTAAGTTGTTGTTTTCTTCCTGAATTCTGGCCACTCTCCAGAATGGGCTCAGGGATTTGTGTCCAAAATATGTACCACCTCCAAGCTCTGTGACATGGCCATGTAAAGGATAGTTGAAGAGAATGGCGAGCATCTCAGAAAACTCAGATATCAGTGTGACCAGGAAAGTTTTAGTGCAGAAACACTGCTTTGGGCTTTTTGCTTACTTATTGTTGTGTTGCACTGAATGTCAGGAAGGTCTTTGCCTCAGGCCACCCCTTTGTGAAGCCTGAAGAAAACAGTTTTCAAATGGAAATGAATGGGCCTCACCTGTGGTTCTTTGCTTAATTGCTTTGAAAAGGGATGTGTCTTTATCAGCCTCTTGGTCCTGTGTGTGGCTGTGACTTAGATTCTCAGCACCTGATGGATCTCAAGAATGATCCCATGTGAGCTTCCAAAACCAAAATGGCAAAAAATATCATTTATTGTGGATGAAGACTCTTGCCTTCCTCTGTTAGGTTCCTGCACTCCAACAAATATGAATAGGGATTCTGTGAGTCAAATGAGTTCTTCAAAGCCCTGCAGAGGTGCTTGTGTTTTCGCATGACTCTAAATCACCTAAAGAATCGATACCTAAAATCAGCAGCCCTCAAATTGGAGAAACATAGAAGTATTAACGGCAGGCTTATTTGTTCACTCCTGGTTCACAGCAACGGTGTCCAGGCTACCCTGACTTTAGGCAAATGAGGGGCAAGCGAGCTGATTTTGGACACTGTCTTGGGCTGCACCCCTCATGGAAACCTCCAGCCAGAGTTTAAGATGATTGACTATATGGAATAAGGTGAGGGCCATGTGGGAGTGTTTTGGTTTTAATGTTGGTCATTTGTGTGGCATTGGAAAAAATGACTGGTTCCACGTGGGCTTGAACTCTGGTGTGATTCCCCTTAGAGACTGGGTTTTGGAACTGAACTCAGAGAAGCATTGCTCTGAATTTTGTTGGGATTTTAAGAGGCCACGCATGAAAGTCGCTCTTGGAAACTGAGACCTAGGCCCCGGGTAGATTTCCACAGAGGCCTGGGAATCTCAGCAAGGATATCACATGATTTTTTTCTTAAAGAAATGGCAGCCATAGTTGAGAGTCAAAACACACATGCACCTCACATTGTAGACCTCAATGGGCCTGGCCTAATGTGACCTTTTGTCCATTCTTTGGGAAGCCTTGCCTGTGAGATTTCTCCAGAGATTTCATTGAAATGAGCTTCCTCACCATTTAATCTTTGCTGAATGAATTGAAACCCACAGTGCCTCCAACTTCATGCTTGAAAAATGGCTAGATAAATACCATGAAATTTTTGAAATTCCTATGACCAGGTGGCACTGGAGAAACATTGGATGTCCTATTGCTGATCATGAGTATACCAGACAGTGCCTTGATTTACTGAGTTTCATGAAAATGGTGTAGAACAGAGATGCCAGTAAGTTGGAGCCTGCTGAGTAGTGGGTCTAGAGCAGTGCTGGGGAGGTGTTTGATAAAACATCCGTGGTAGGGCCATGTGGATCTACCATTGGATTCCAAATGGCTTGTAACTGACATGGTGCTGCCAGCAGACCCTTATATGTAAAGGCATCTTGTTATATGGAGAGTTTTAAGAGGAAAATTAAGAATCAGGTTGATATGGACAAGGGGGCAATGGGGCAAGCTGTGCGAGATAGAAGCCTAGTTGGTGCATTCTCTTGCAGACCCTGACCCACCACACGTGACAGAACTCCCTCCAGCACTGTGTCCCAGTTTAGCTGCTAGTATTTCGTGAAACAAATACCAAACTCACAGTGCAGCAGCCTAAAAACCACAAAAAGTGGAGGAGGACCAAATGGCTTCACAGTCCACACGGGGAGACGGGGAGACACTTAGTCCCCAGTGGCCTCAGTTTACCTATAAAGAGAGGATTCAGCACTGCTTCATCTTGTTCATTTTAAAGTAAGAAACCATGTCCTCCAGGTCACATAGATGCAGACCCAGCTTTGATGGTCTCACTACAAAGGAAGCCAAATCTCATGAAAACAACATATATTTCAAGTGCGGAAGCTCAGAGGCAGTTTCTCAAAAAGTTTTTAGGCCAGCAGAGCTCCATGTTTGTGGAGTGTTTACCCTGTCCCTTAGTTTTGGAAACTCCTGTACCACCTCCAAGGTTGTGAACTCCTGAGCATTTTCCATTCCAGATATGTATTCACTGATTTTGTAACTCTTCTCCTCTAATTGTGTCTTACTTGGGGTGAAGGTAATGTCAAGTCATTGTTCTGGATAAGAGCGTGAGGATATTTGTGCAGCATATATTTACATACACATTGGATTCATTTTCCAATTTTCCATTTGAAGTACTGAATCCCGGACACTAAAACTTACCTAGTAGACTCAGACTATTCATCCTAATATAATGGGGAAATTTAACCCAACACAATAGAAATACAAGCACTTCAGAGGAGACATGTTGTATAGTTGGACTTGACATTTGCATTATATAAGGTAGGAGTTATAAATCTCGTCAAATTTTAATTGAAATATTCTCCATCTCTTTTTAAACTTAACAAATATGTGAATTCTTGTTTCCTTTTTCTGTAGCCTATTCACACATGTATATTTATATGCATATATAGAATCCTACCAGGTATCACACATACATTTTTGAGAGGTGGCTGTCTTGACAGATACAAATTGTGAGAAGAGTTCACTCCTCCTAAATGCTGTTGGAAATGAAAATTCAACCTATAGGAGAACGTCCTAGAAGAACAAAATTATGCATAAACTCATGTTCAGTAAAATAAATATTTTTGCATCTGTGGATGATATATATTTACTGATGAATTTCGATTGGCATTTATATTGGTACTTTTTAATGTCTGTGAATGTTGTGTGTGTGTGTGTGTCTGTGTGTGTGTGTGTGTCTGTGTATGTGTGTGTGTGTGTGTGTGTATAGACATAGATATATATATATACTCTCCAAATTTTTCAAAATATTAAAAAAATGTGTCTAATATATACTCTCTAAATTCATTCATGTACATGTATGTGGATTTATAATCAACTTTTCACAAGATTATAATCAGAAATATTCATCCACCTGAAATACATATTTGTTTTATAGTACTGAAACCTAACTTCAGTGAATGGTGCATACAAATCCTAATTACTCTACAGTAACTGACCCAGTCTAACATCAATGCAAGAAGACTCCTATGGGACATGATATGTAATTTGTCATTCATTTGTATTCGACACTGGTACATTATTGTTTCTTCAGTTTTTGCATATCATAGGATATACATTGCATCCACATGTTCACAAATTAATAGGCATTTGTTTCAACTTTAATCACTTCTTGCTTCAGAACACATGTATTGTCAGGGTTTCTTGACTGGTCTTTTCATCAGACTTCTTTCCAAACACATAATTTTGAATTTCCATAATCATTTTGAAGCAAAACTCACACACTCTTCATGATAAACCAAAACACTAATATTTCCAATAGATATATAACTGGTTGGAATGAATGATTGTATATCAATATACGATTTCCTTTAATTTTTCAGATATCAGTTCAATTCATTATTTAAAGTTGAAAAAATTATATTATTTATTCACAGTATGGTCTATTCATGCTTTTTTTCTATGTTCATAGAAACAGGGTACACCTCTTTGTACCCCGATTCTAATATTACATCTTCAATATATTGCTCCCAGAAATGGTGAAAGAAATACTCATGTCACCTCATTATCACAGTAATATTCTGGACAAAAAATGGAAAGGTCACACTTATGATTGTACCAAAGCCTAAATGGAAAGTGAACATGGATTTCTAAAAACATCCATGTCCAGGTTGCCTAATGCTGTCAATTGTCAATCCTATTGGTGACTACATATTTGTTTTTTCCTATTTATATATTCAAACTCAACACTGTTGAAAATGTCTAATTCTATCCCTCACTTTATACTTTGCCTGATTTCGTAATGTTTCTATTGATATCTGCTTTTCTACATATTTTCCCCAGTTCAACATAGTGACTGACTCTTCATATGTGCTGACATTTACATTCACTCTATAACCAAAAGTCTATTGCTAAAGAACTTTTGGTCCAAATTCTGTACTCACTCTTCTTCCTAACCCTACCGACTATCTTCCTAATCCTACTGAATATCCCTTTTTGACCTGATGTTCTCTTCTAAATTCTATCATCCAATGTACAACGTCCTATGCCATTGTAATTCGAATTATCTGAGACATCTTTGCAGAACATAATTCAAAGCTAAGTATCTCAATCAAGGGCAAAACCCTTCTGGGCTTCAAATCATACCTAGATTTCTGTTTTCATACTTATATTTCACCTCTATATTCTTGTAAATATTGCAGGTTCCCAATGCCATTATTCATCACACAGAATCATTCGTCACCAAATCAAACCTGTTTTTAACCCCAAGTATACACTGTTCCCTCAATCATTTTACAGAAGAGCAGGGACAGAGGGGTTCTTACAATACAGGAAAGTTGGGGATCTTCCACCAGATGAGAACCTCAAATGTCCATGCACAAATGATACCTGGAGAAGTTGTAGGCAGGTATGAAGCACCTGAGAGAGCAAAAGTCATCTTCCATGGCAAACAACCTGGTCAGGATGAAGGGATGTGTCTGAATCTGCCTCTCTCTTCTTACTGTAGACAAGGTGGAACAATCCAGGCCTGAGTGGAGAGCTGTTCCCGGGTGCCAATGGTTGATATACATTCTACCTTATGAAAGTGTCACAGGGTGTAGGGGAAACCTCCATCTTATGTAACCCTTGGAAGCAACTGTTAGGACAAAGTGGTTGCCAATGCAGTGACCTCATTCAGTTCCAAAGAATGTGACATACCTCATTTCCTTGGTGATGGAACTCTCTGAACTTGGTATCCAAGAAGCCAGGCACCCAGAGGCAGTCCCAGTCCCAGGCCCAGTGGGCTCACTTGTTTGGATTTACCAAGGAAAGAGTCAGTTTTCTTGGTACCTAATGATGTGAGGATGGCCAAATGCCAGGAGAGCTCTGAAGATGGACCTTTCCTGAGAAAACAGGTAGTGGCTAACCACTTTTTCCTGACATCTTCACAGAGTTGGTCAAGGAAACAAGATCTGAGAGAAGACAGGCCATTTCGGGGGAACATAGTATGGCCCACCAGTCAGAGTACACTCCGGATAGTCACAGACCTACTTGGGGGAAGGAGGTGCCTTTGTGGGATTGGGTGTGGGTTTGTTGTATTGTCTCATGTTCTGAGAATAGGTCGAAAAGGCGGTTTGTTTGGTTTGGAGCAGACAGTTTCTAGTAAGTCATTTGACAAGGCGAGTGTTTCTGTTTATGTGCATCCCACTGTGTCCGTTGTTGTAGACATTAGAAAAGAGAATGCATTAATGGATGTGTCCTGTCTAGTATAAATCTTCCCTATAATTCATCCTGCCCAATATATGAATGGACTGAAGCTTGTCTTATCGATGAGCAACACCTGCTATCTTTCTAAGTTGTTGTTTTCTTCCTGAATTCTGGCCACTCTCCAGAATGGGCTCAGGGATTTGTGTCCACAATATGTATCACCTCCAAGCTCTGTGACATGGCCATGTAAAGGATAGTTGAAGAGAATGGCGAGCATCTCAGAAAACTCAGATATCAGTGTGACCAGGAAAGTCTTAGTGCAGAAACACTGCTTTGGGCTTTTTGCTTACTTATTGTTGTGTTGCACTGAATGTCAGGAAGGTCTTTGCCTCAGGCCACCCCTTTGTGAAGCCTGAAGAAAACCGTTTTCAAATGGAAATGAATGGGCCTCACCTGTGGTTCTTTGCTTAATTGCTTTGGAAAGGGATGTGTCTTTATCAGCCTCTTGGTCCTGTGTGTGGCTGTGACTTAGATTCTCAGCACCTGATGGATCTTAAGAATGATCCCATGTGAGCTTCCAAAACCAGAATGGCAAAAAATATCATTCATTGTGGATGAAGACTCTTGCCTTCCTCTGTTAGGTTCCTGCACTCCAACAAATATGAATAGGGATTCTGTGAGTCAAATGAGTTCTTCAAAGCCCTGCAGAGGTGCTTGTGTTTTCGCATGACTCTAAATCACCTAAAGAATCGATACATAAAATCAGTAGCCCTCAAATTGGAGAAACATAGAAGTATTAACGGCAGGCTTATTTGTTCACTCCTGGTTCACAGCAACGGTGTCCAGGCTACCCTGACTTTAGGCAAATGAGGGGCAAACGAGCTGATTTTGGACACTGTCTTGGCCTGCACCCCTCATGGAAACCTCCAGCCAGAGTTTAAGATGATTGACTATATGGAATAAGGTGAGGGCCATGTGGGAGTGTTTTGGTTTTAATGTTGGTCATTTGTGTGGCATTGAAAAAAATGACTGGTTCCACGTGGGCTTGAACTCTGGTGTGATTCCCCTTAAACACTGGGTTTTGGAACTGAACTCAGAGAAGCATTGCTATGAATTTTGTTGGGATTTTAAGAGGCCACGCATGAAAGTCGCTCTTGGAAACTGAGACCTAGGCCCCGGGTAGATTTCCACAGAGGCCTGGGAATCTCAGCAAGGATATCACATGATTTTATTCTTAAAGAAATGGCAGCCATAGTTGAGAGTCAAAACACACATGCACCTCACATTGTAGACCTCAATGGGCCTGGCCTAATGTGACCTTTTGTCCATTCTTTGGGAAGCCTTGCCTGTGAGATTTCTCCAGAGATTTCATTAAAATGAGCTTCCTCACCATTTAATCTTTGCTGAATGAATTGAAACCCACAGTGCCTCCAACTTCATGCTTGAAAAATGGCTAGATAAATACCATGAAATTTTTGAAATTCCTATGACCAGGTGGTACTGGAGAAACATTGGATGTCCTATTGCTGATCATGAGTATACCAGACAGTGCCTTGATTTACTGAGTTTCATGAAAATGGTGTAGAACAGAGATGCCAGTAAGTTGGAGCCTGCTGAGTAGTGGGTCTAGAGCAGTGCTGGGGAGGTGTTTGATAAAACATCCGTGGTAGGGCCATGTGGATTTACCATTGGATTCCAAATGGCTTGTAACTGACATGGTGCTGCCAGCAGACCCTTATATGTAAAGGCATCTTGTTATATGGAGAGTTTTAAGAGGAAAATTAAGAATCAGGTTGATATGGACAAGGGGGCAATGGGGCAAGCTGTGAGAGATAGAAGCCTAGTTGGTGCATTCTCTTGCAGACTCTGACCCACCACACGTGACAGAACTCCCTCCAGCACTGTGTCCCAGTTTAGCTGCTAGTATTTCGTGAAACAAATACCAAACTCACAGTGCAGCAGCCTAAAAACCACAAAAAGTGGAGGAGGACCAAATGGCTTCACAGTCCACACGGGGAGACGGGGAGACACTTAGTTCCCAGTGGCCTCAGTTTACCTATAAAGAGAGGATTCAGCACTGCTTCATCTTGTTCATTGGAAAATAAGAAACCATGTCCTCCAGGTCACATAGATGCAGACCCAGCTTTGATGGTCTCACTACAAAGGAAGCCAAATCTCATGAAAACAACATATATTTCAAGTGCGGAAGCTCAGAGGCAGTTTCTCAAACAGTTTTTAGGCCAGCAGAGTTACATGTTTGTGGAGTGTTTACCATGTCCCTTACTTTTGGAAACTCCTCTACCACCTCCAAGGTTGTGAACTCCTGAGCATTTTCCATTCCAGATATGTATTCACTGATTGTGTAACTCTTCTCCTCTAATTGTGTCTTACTTGGGGTGAAGGTAATGTCAAGGCATTGTTTTGGATGAGAGCGGGAGGATATTTGTGCAGCATATATTTACATACACATTGGATTCATTTTCCAATTTTTCATTCGAAGTACTGAATCCCTGACACTAACCCATACCTAGTAGACTCAGACTATTCATCCTAATATAATGGGGAAAATTAACCAAACACAATAGAAATACAAGCACTTCAGAGGAGACATGTTCTATAGTTGGACTTGACATTTGCATTATATAAGGTAGGAGTTATACATCTAGTCAAATTTTAATTGAAATATTCTCCATGTGTTTTTAAACTTAACAAATATGTGAATAATTGTTTCCAATTTCTGTAGCCTATTCACACATGTATATTTATATGCATATATAGAATCCTACCAGGTATCACACGTACATTTTTGTAAGGTGGATGTCTTGGCAGATACAAATTGTGAGAACTGTTCACTCCTCCTAAATGCTGTTGGAAATGAAAATTCAACCTATAAGAGAGCGTCCTAGAAGAACAACATTATACATAAACTCATGTTCAGTAACATAAATATTTTTGCATCTGTGGATGATATATATTTACTGATGAATTTCGATTGGCATTTATATTGGTACTTTTTAATGTCTGTGAGTGTTGTGTGTGTGTGTGTGTGTGTGTGTGTGTGTGTGTGTATAGATATAGATATAGATATACTCTCCAAACTTTCCAAATATGAAATATATGTGTCTAGTATACACTCTCTAAATTCATTCATGTTCATGTATGTTGATTTATAATAAAATTTTCAGAAGATTATAATCAGAAATATTCATCCACTTGAAATATATATTTGTTTCCTAGTACTGACTACTAACTTCAGTGAAGGGTGCATACAAATCCTAATTATTCTACAGTATCTGACCCAGTCTAACATCAATGCAAGTAGACTCCTATGGGACATGATATGTAATTTGTCATTCATTTGTATTCGACACTGGTACATTATTGTTTCTTCAGTTTTTGCAAATCATAGGATATACATTTCATCCAGAAGTTCACAAATTAATAGGCATTTGTTTCAACATTAATCACTTCTTGCTTCAGAACACATGTATTGTCAGGGTTTCTTGACTGGTCTTTTCATGAGACTTCTTTCCAAACACATTATTTTGAATTTCCATAATCATTTTGAAGCAAAACTCACACACTCTTCATGATAAACCAAAACACTAATATTTCCATTAGATATATAACTGGTTGGAATGAATGATTGTATATCAATATACAATTTCCTTTTATTTTTCAGATATCAGTTCAATTCTTTATTTAAAGTTCAAAAAAGTTATATTATTTATTCACAGTATGGTCTATTCGTGGTTTTTCTCTATTTTCGGAGAAACAGGGTACACCTATTTGTACCCCCAATTCTAATTTTACATCTTCAATATATTGCTCCCAGAAATGGTGAAAGAAATACTCATGTCACCTCATTATCACAGTAATATTCTGGACAAAAAATGGAAAGGTCACACTTATGATTGTACCAAAGCCTAAATGGAAAGTGAACATGGATTTCTAAAAACATCCATGTCCAGGTTGCCTAATGCTGTCAATTGTCAATCCTATTGGTGACTACATTTTTGTTTTTTCCTAATTTATATATTGAAACTCAACCCTCTTGAAAATGTCTAATTCTATCCCTCACTTTATACTTTGCCTGATTTCGTAATGTTTCCATTGATCTCTGCTTTTCTACATATTTTCCCCAGTTCAACATAGTGTCTGACTCTTCATATGTGCTGACATTTACATTCACTCTATAACCAAAAGTCTATTGCTAAAGAACTTTTGGTCCAAATCCTATACTCACTCGTCTTCCTAAACCTACCGACTATCTTCCTAATCCTACTGAATATCCCTTTTTGACTGGATGTTCTCTTCTAAATTCAATCATCCAATATACAAGGTCCTATGCCATTGTATATCAAATTATCTGAGACATCTTTGCAGAACATAATTCAAAGCTAAGTATCCCAATCAAGGGCAAAACCCTTCTGGGCTTCAAAGCATACCTAGATTTCTTTTTTCATACTTATATTTCACCTCTATATTCTTGTAAATATTGCAGGTTCCCAATCCCATTATTCATCGCACAGAATCATTCGTCACCAAATCAAACCTGTTTTTATCCCCAAGTATACACTGTTCCCTCAATCATTTTACAGAAGAGCAGGGACAGAGGGGTTCTTACAATACAGGAAAGTTGGGGATCTTCCACCAGATGAGAACCTCAAATGTCCATGCACAATTGATACCTGGAGAAGTTGTAGGCAGGTATGAAGCTCCTGAGAGAGCAAAAGTCAACTTCCATGGCAAACAACCTGGTCAGGATGAAGGGATGTGTCTGAATCTGCCTCTCCCTTCTTATTGTAGACAAGGTGGAACAATCCAGGCCTGAGTGGAGAGCTGTTCCCGGGTGCCAATGGTTGATATACATTCTACCTTATGAAAGTGTCACAGGAAGTAGGGGAAACCTCCATCTTATGTAACCCTTGGAAGCAACTGTTAGGACAAAGTGGTTGCCAAGACAGTGACCTCATTCAGTTCCAAAGAATGTGACATACCTCATTTCCTTGGTGATGGAACTCTCTGAACTTGGTATCCAAGAAGCCAGGCACCCAGAGGCAGTCCCAGTCCCAGGCCCAGTGGGCTCACTTGTTTGGATTTACCAAGGACATAGTCAGTTTTCTTGGTACCTAATGATGTGAGGATGGCCAAATGCCAGGAGAGCTCTGAAGATGGACCTTTCCTGAGAAAACAGGTAGTGGCTAACCACTTTTTCCTGACATCTTCACAGAGTTGGTCAAGGAAACAAGATCTGAGAGAAGACAGGCCATTTCGGGGGAACATAGTATGGCCACCAGTCAGAGTACACTCCGGATAGTCACAGACCTACTTGGGGGAAGGAGGTGCCTTTGTGGGAGTGGGTGTGGGTTTGTTGTATTGTCTCATGTTCTGAGAATAGATCGAAAAGGCGGTTTGTTTGGTTTGGAGCAGACAGTTTTTAGTAAGTCATTTGACAAGGCGAGTGTTTCTGTTTACGTGTATCCCACTGTGTCCGTTGTTGTAGACATTAGAAAAGAGAATGCATTAATGGATGTGTCCTGTCTAGTATAAATCTTCCCTATAATTCATTCTGCCCAATATATGAATGGACTGCAGCTTGTCTTATCGATGTGCAACACCTGCTATCTTTTTAAGTTGTTGTTTTCTTCCTGAATCTGGCCACTCTCCAGAATGGGCTCAGGGATTTGTGTCCAAAATATGTATCACCTCCAAGCTCTGTGACATGGCCATGTAAAGGATAGTTGAAGAGAATGGCGAGCATCTCAGAAAACTCAGATATCAGTGTGACCAGGAAAGTCTCAGTGCAGAAACACTGCTTTGGGCTTTTTGCTTACTTATTGTTGTGTTGCACTGAATGTCAGGAAGGTCTTTGCCTCAGGCCACCCCTTTGTGAAGCCTGAAGAAAACAGTTTTCAAATGGAAATGAATGGGCCTCACCTGTGGTTCTTTGCTTAATTGCTTTGGAAAGGGATGTGTCTTTATCAGCCTCTTGGTCCTGTGTGTGGCTGTGACTTAGATTCTCAGCACCTGATGGATCTTAAGAATGATCCCATGTGAGCTTCCAAAACCAGAATGGCAAAAAATATCATTCATTGTGGATGAAGACTCTTGCCTTCCTCTGTTAGGTTCCTGCACTCCAACAAATATGAATAGGTATTCTGTGAGTCAAATGAGTTCTTCAAAGCCCTGCAGAGGTGCTTGTGTTTTCGCATGACTCTAAATCACCTAAAGAATTGATACCTAAAATCAGTAGCCCTCAAATTGGAGAAACATAGAAGTATTAACGGCAGGCTTATTTGTTTCACTCCTGGTTCACAGCAACGGTGTCCAGGCTACCCTGACTTTAGGCAAATGAGGGGCAAAAGAGCTGATTTTGGACACTGTCTTGGGCTGCACCCCTCATGGAAACCTCCAGCCAGATGTTAAGATGATTGACTATATGGAATAAGGTGAGGGCCATGTGGGAGTGTTTTGGTTTTAATGTTGGTCATTTGTGTGGCATTGGAAAAAATGACTGGTTCCACGTGGGCTTGAACTCTGGTGTGATTCCCCTTAGAGACTGGGTTTTGGAACTGAACTCAGAGAAGCATTGCTATGAATTTTGTTGGGATTTTAAGAGACCACGCATGAAAGTCGCTCTTGGAAACTGAGACCTAGGCCCCGGGTAGATTTCCACAGGGGCCTGGGAATCTCAGCAAGGATATCACATGATTTTATTCTTAAAGAAATGGCAGCCATAGTTGAGAGTCAAAACACACATGCACCTCACATTGTAGACCTCAATGGGCCTGGCCTAATGTGACCTTTTGTCCATTCTTTGGGAAGCCTTGCCTGTGAGATTTCTCCAGAGATTTCATTGAAATGATCTTCCTCACCATTTAATCTTTGCTGAATGAATTGAAACCCACAGTGCCTCCAACTTCATGCTTGAAAAATGGCTAGATAAATACCATGAAATTTTTGAAATTCCTATGACCAGGTGGCACTGGAGAAACATTGGATGTCCTATTGCTGATCATGAGTATACCAGACAGTGCCTTGATTTACTGAGTTTCATGGAAATGGTGTAGAACAGAGATGCCAGTAAGTTGGAGCCTGCTGAGTAGTGGGTCTAGAGCAGTGCTGGGGAGGTGTTTGATAATACATCCGTGGTAGGGCCATGTGGATCTACCATTGGATTCCAAATGGCTTGTAACTGACATGGTGCTGCCAGCAGACCCTTATATGTAAAGGCATCTTGTTATATGGAGAGTTTTAAGAGGAAAATTAAGAATCTGGTTGATATGGACAAGGGGGCAATGGGGCAAGCTGTGAGAGATAGAAGCCTAGTTGGTGCATTCTCTTGCAGACCCTGACCCACCACACGTGACAGAACTCCCTCCAGCACTGTGTCCCAGTTTAGCTGCTAGTATTTCGTGAAACAAATACCAAACTCACAGTGCAGCAGCCTAAAAACCACAAAAAGTGGAGGAGGACCAAATGGCTTCACAGTCCACACGGGGAGACGGGGAGACACTTAGTCCCCAGTGGCCTCAGTTTACCTATAAAGAGAGGATTCAGCACTGCTTCATCTTGTTCATTGGAAAATAAGAAACCATGTCCTCCAGGTCACATAGATGCAGACCCAGCTTTGATGGTCTCACTACAAAGGAAGCCAAATCTCATGAAAACAACATATATTTCAAGTGCGGAAGTTCAGAGGCAGTTTCTCAAACAGTTTTTAGGCCAGCAGAGTTACATGTTTGTGGAGTGTTTACCATGTCCCTTACTTTTGGAAACTCCTAAACCACCTCCAAGGTTGTGAACTCCTGAGCATTTTCCATTCCAGATATGTATTCACTGATTGTGTAACTCTTCTCCTCTAATTGTGTCTTACTTGGGGTGAAGGTAATGTCAAGGCATTGTTTTGGATGAGAGCGGGAGGATATTTGTGCAGCATATATTTACATACACATTGGATTCATTTTCCAATTTTTCATTCGAAGTACTGAATCCCTGACACTAACCCATACCTAGTAGACTCAGACTATTCATCCTAATATAATGGGAAAAATTAACCCAACACAATAGAAATACAAGCACTTCAGAGGAGACATGTTCTATAGTTGGACTTGACATTTGCATTATATAAGGTAGGAGTTATACATCTAGTCAAATTTTAATTGAAATATTCTCCATGTGTTTTTAACTTAACAAATATGTGAATACTTGTTTCCAATTTCTGTAGCCTATTCACACATGTGTATTTATATGCATATATAGAATCCTACCAGGTATCACACGTACATTTTTGTAAGGTTTATGTCTTGGCAGATACAAATTGTGAGAAGTGTTCACTCCTCCTAAATGCTGTTGGAAATGAAAATTCAACCTATAAGAGAGCGTCCTAGAAGAACAACATTATACATAAACTCATGTTCAGTAACATAAATATTTTTGCATCTGTGGATGATATATATTTAGAGATGAATTTCGATTGGCATTTATTTTGGTACTTTTTAATGTCTGTGAGTGTTGTGTGAGTGTGTGTGTGTGTGTGTGTGTGTGTATAGATATAGATATAGATATACTCTCCAAAGTTTTCCAAATATGAAATATATGTGTCTAGTATACACTCTCTAAATTCATTCATGTTCATGTATGTGGATTTATAATCCACTTTTCACAAGATTATAATCAGAAATATTCATCCACTTGAAATATATATTTGTTTCCTAGTACTGACTACTAACTTCAGTGAAGGGTGCATACAAATCCTAATTATTCCACAGTATCTGACCCAGTCTAACATCAATGCAAGTAGACTCCTATGGGACATGATATGTAATTTGTCATTCATTTGTATTCGACACTGGTGCATAATGGTTTCTTCAGTTTTTTCACATCATAGGATATACATTTCATCCACAAGTTCACAAATTAATAGGCATTTGTTTCAACATTAATCACTTCTTGCTTCAGAACACATGTATTGTCAGGGTTTCTTGACTGTTCTTTTCATGAGACTTCTTTCCAAACACATTATTTTGAATTTCCATAATTATTTTGAAGCAAAACTCACACACTCTTCATGATAAACCAAAACACTAATATTTCCATTAGATATATAACTGGTTGGAAGGAATTATTATATATCAATATACAATTTCCTTTTATTTTTCAGATATCAGTTCAATTCATCATTTAAATTCAAAAAAGTTATATTATTTATTCAAGTATGGTCTATTCGTGGTTTTTCTCTATGTTCATAGAAACAGGTTACACCTATTTGTACCCCCGATTCTCATTTGACATCTTCAATATATTGCTCCCAGAAATGGTGAAAGAAATACTCATGTCACCTCATTATCACAGTAATATTCTGGACAAAAAATGGAAAGGTCACACTTATGATTGTACCAAAGCCTAAATGGAAAGTGAACATGGATTTCTAAAAACATCCATGTCCAGGTTGCCTAATGCTGTCAATTGTCACTCCTATTGGTGACTACATATTTGTTTTTTCCTAATTTATATATTGAAACTCAACCCTTTTGAAAATGTCTAATTCTATCCCTCACTTTATACTTTGCCTGATTTCGTAATGTTTCCATTGATATCTGCTTTTCTACATATTTTCCCCAGTTCAACAAAGTGTCTGACTCTTCATATGTGCTGACATTTACATTCACTCTATAACCAAAAGTCTATTGCTAAAGAACTTTTGGTCCAAATCCTATACTCACTCGCCTTCCTAAACCTACCGACTATCTTCCTAATCCTACTGAATATCCCTTTTTGACTGGATGTTCTCTTCTAAATTCAAACATCCAATGTACAAGGTCCTATGCCATTGTATATCAAATTATCTGAGACATCTTTGCAGAACATAATTCAAAGCTAAGTATCCCAATCAAGGGCAAAACCCTCCTGGGCTCAAAGCATACCTAGATTTCTTTTTTCATACTTATATTTCACCTCTATATTCTTGTAAATATTGCAGGTTCACAATCCCATTATTCATCGCACAGAATCTTTCGTCACAAATCAAACCTGTGTTTAACCCCAAGTATACACTGTTCCCTCAATCATTTTACAGAAGAGCAGGGACAGAGGGGTTCTTACAATACAGGAAAGTTGGGGATCTTCCACCAGATGAGAACCTCAAATGTCCATGCACAAATGATACCTGGAGAAGTTGTAGGCAGGTATGAAGCTCCTGAGAGAGCAAAAGCCATCTTCCGTGGCAAACAACCTGGGCAGGATGAAGGGATGTGTCTGAATCTGCCTATCTCTTCTTATTGTAGACAAGGTGGAACAATCCAGGCCTGAGTGGAGAGCTGTTCCCGGGTGCCAATGGTTGATATACATTCTACCTTATGAAAGTGTCACAGGAAGTAGGGGAAACCTCCATCTTATGTAACCCTTTGAAGCAACTGTTAAGACAAAGTGGTTGCCAAGGCAGTGACCTCATACAGTTACAAAGAATGTGACATACCTCATTTCCTTGGTGATGGAACTCTCTGAACTTGGTGTCCAAGAAGCCAGGAACCCAGAGGCAGTCCCAGTCCCAGGCCCAGTGGGCTCACTTGTTTGGATTTACCAAGGACAGAGTCAGTTTTCTTGGTACCTAATGATGTGAGGAGGGCCAAATGCCAGGAGAGCTCTGAAGATGGACCTTTCCTGAGAAAACAGGTAGTGGCTAAGCACTTTTTCCTGACATCTTCACAGAGTTGGTCAAGGAAACAAGATCTGAGAGAAGACAGGCCATTTCGGGGGAACATAGTATGGCCCACCAGTAAGAGGACACTCCGGATAGTCACAGACCTACTTGGGGGAAGGAGGTGCCTTTGTGGGAGTGGGTGTGGGTTTGTTGTTTTGTCTCATGTTCTGAGAATAGATCGAAAAGGCGGTTTGTTTGGTTTGGAGCAGACAGTTTCTAGTAAGTCATTTGACAAGGCGACTGTTTCTGTTTATGTGTATCCCACTGTGTCCGTTGTTGTAGACATTAGAAAAGAGAATGCATTAATGGATGTGTCCTGTCTAGTATAAATCTTCCCTATAATTCATCCTGCCCAATATATGAATGGACTGCAGCTTGTCTTATCGATGTGCAACACCTGCTATCTTTCTAAGTTGTTGTTTTCTTCCTGAATTCTGGCCACTCTCCAGAATAGGCTCAGGGATTTGTGTCCAAAATATGTACCACCTCCAAGCTCTGTGACATGGCCATGTAAAGGATAGTTGAAGAGAATGGCGAGCATCTCAGAAAACTCAGATATCAGTGTGACCAGGAAAGTCTTAGTGCAGAAACACTGCTTTGGGCTATTTGCTTACTTATTGTTGTGTTGCACTGAATGTCAGGAAGGTCTTTGCCTCAGGCAACCCCTTTGTGAAGCCTGAAGAAAACAGTTTTCAAATGGAAATTAATGGGCCTCACCTGTGGATCTTTGCTTAATTGCTTTGGAAAAGGATGTGTCTTTATCAGCCTCTTGGTCTGTGTGTGTCTGTGACTTAGATTCTCAGCACCTGATGGATCTTAAGAATGATCCCATGTGAGCTTCCAAAACCAAAATGGCAAAAAATATCATTCATTGTGGATGAAGACTCTTGCCTTCCTCTGTTAGGTTCCTGCACTCCAACAAATGAGAATAGGGATTCTGTGAGTCAAATGAGTTCTTCAAAGCCCTGCAGAGGTGCTTGTGTTTTCGCATGACTCTAAATCACCTAAAGAATCGATACCTAAAATCAGTAGCCCTCAAATTGGAGAAACATAGAAGTATTAACGGCAGACTTATTTGTTCACTCCTGGTTCACAGCAACGGTGTCCAGGCTACCCTGACTTTAGGCAAATGAGGGGCAAAAGAGCTGATTTTGGACACTGTCTTGGGCTGCACCCCTCATGGAAACCTCCAGCAAGATGTTAAGATGATTGACTATATGGAATAAGGTGAGGGCCATGTGGGAGTGTTTTGGTTTTAATGTTGGTCATTTGTGTGGCATTGGAAAAAATGACTGGTTCCACGTGGGCTTGAACTCTGGTGTGATTCCCCTTAAACACTGGGTTTTGGAACTGAACTCAGAGAAGCATTGCTATGAATTTTGTTGGGATTTTAAGAGGCCACGCACGAAAGTCGCTCTTGGAAACTGAGACCTAGGCCCCGGGTAGATTTCCACAGAGGCCTGGGAATCTCAGCAAGGATATCACATGATTTTTTCTTAAAGAAATGGCATCCATAGTTGAGAGTCAAAACACACATGCACCTCACATTGTAGACCTCAATGGGCCTGGCCTAATGTGACCTTTTGTTCATTCTTTGGGAAGCCTTGCCTGTGAGATTTCTCCAGAGATTTCATTGAAATGAGCTTCCTCACCATTTAATCTTTGCTGAATGAATTGAAACCCACAGTGCCTCCAACTTCATGCTTGAAAAATGGCTAGATAAATACCATGAAATTTTTGAAATTCCTATGACCAGGTGGCACTGGAGAAACATTGGATGTCCTATTGCTGATCATGAGTATACCAGACAGTGCCTTGATTTACTGAGTTTCATGAAAATGGTGTAGAACAGAGCTGCCAGTAAGTTGGAGCCTGCTGAGTAGTGGGTCTAGAGCAGTGGTGGGGAGGTGTTTGATAAAACATCCGTGGTAGGGCCATGTGGATCTACCATTGGATTCCAAATGGCTTGTAACTGACATGGTGCTGCCAGCAGACACTTATATGTAAAGGCATCTTGTTATATGGAGAGTTTTCAGAGGAAAATTAAGAATCAGGTTGATATGGACAAGGGGGCAATGGGGCAAGCTGTGAGAGATAGAAGCCTAGTTGGTGCATTCTCTTGTAGACCCTGACCCACCACACGTGACAGAACTCCCTCCAGCACTGTGTCCCAGTTTAGCTGCTAGTATTTCATGAAACAATTACCAAACTCACAGTGCAGCAGCCTAAACACCACAAAAAGTGGAGGAGGACCAAACGGCTTCACAGTCCACGCGGGGAGACGGGGAGACACTTAGTCTCTAGTGACCTTAATTTACCTAAAAAGAGAGGATTCAGCACTGCTTCATCTTGTTCATTGGAAAATAAGAAACCATGTCCTCCAGGTCACATAGATGCAGACCCAGCTTTGATGGTCTCACTACAAAGGAAGCCAAATCTCATGAAAACAACATATATTTCAAGTGCGGAAGCTCAGAGGCTGTTTCTCAAAAAGTTTTTAGGCCAGCAGAGCTCCATGTTTGTGGAGTGTTTACCCTGTCCCTTACTTTTGGAAACTCCTCTACCACCTCCAAGGTTGTGAACTCCTGAGCATTTTCCATTCCAGATATGTATTCACTGATTTTGTAACTCTTCTCCTCTAATTGTGTCTTACTTGGGGTGAAGGTAATGTCAAGGCATTGTTCTGGATGAGAGCGTGAGGATATTTGTGCAGCATATATTTACATACACATTGGATTCATTTTCCAATTTTCCATTTGATGTACTGAATCCCGGACACTAAAACTTACCTAGTAGACTCAGACTATTCATCCTAATATAATGGGGAAATTTAACCCAACACAATAGAAATACAAGCACTTCAGAGGAGACATGTTGTATAGTTGGATTGACATTTGCATTATATAAGGTAGGAGTTATAAATCTCGTCAAATTTTAATTGAAATATTCTCCATGTGTTTTTAAGCTTAACAAATATGTGAATTCTTATTTCCCTTTTCTGTAGCCTATTCACACATGTATATTTATATGCATATATAGAATCCTACCAGGTATCACACATACATTTTTGTGAGGTGGCTGTCTTGGCAGATACAAATTGTGAGAGTGTTCACTCCTCCTAAATGCTGTTGGAAATGAAAATTCAACCTTTAGGAGAACGTCCTAGTAGAACAAAATTATGCATAAACTCATGTTCAGTAAAATAAATATTTTTGCATCTGTGGATGATATATATTTACTGATGAATTTCGATTGGCATTTATATTGGTACTTTTTAATGTCTGTGAATGTTGTGTGTGTGTGTGTGTCTGTGTGTGTGTGTGTGTGTCTGTGTGTGTGTATAGACATAGATATATATATACTCTCCTAATTTTTCAAAATATGAAAAAATGTGTCTAATATATACTCTCTAAATTCATTCATGTACATGTATGTGGATTTATAATCAACTTTTCACAAGATTATAATCAGAAATATTCATCCACCCGAAATACATATTTGTTTCATAGTACTGAAACCTAACTTCAGTGAATGGTGCATACAAATCCTAATTACTCTACAGTAACTGACCCAGTCTAACATCAATGCAAGAAGACTCCTATGGGACATGATATGTAATTTGTCATTCATTTGTATTCGACACTGGTACATTATTGTTTCTTCAGTTTTTGCACATCATAGGATATACATTGCATCCACAAGTTCACAAATTAATAGGCATTTGTTTCAACTTTAATGACTTCTTGCTTCAGAACACATGTATTGTCAGGGTTTCTTGACTGGTCCTTTCATCAGACTTCTTTCCAAACACATAATTTTGAATTTCCATAATCATTTTGAAGCAAAACTCACACACTCTTCATGATAAACCAAAACACTAATATTTCCAATAGATATATAACTGGTTGGAATGAATGATTGTATATCAATATACGATTTCCTTTAATTTTTCAGATATCAGTTCAATTCATTATTTAAAGTTGAAAAAATTATATTATTTATTCACAGTATGGTCTATTCATGCTTTTTTTCTATGTTCATAGAAACAGGGTACACCTCTTTGTACCCCGATTCTAATATTACATCTTCAATATATTGCTCCCAGAAATGGTGAAAGAAACACTCATGTCACCTCATTATCACAGTAATATTCTGGACAAAAAATGGAAAGGTCACACTTATGATTGTACCAAAGTCTAAATGGAAAGTGAACATGGATTTCTAAAAACATCCATATCCAGGTTGCCTAATGCTGTCAATTGTCAATCCTATTGGTGACTACATATTTGTTTTTTCCTATTTATATATTCAAACTCAACACTGTTGAAAATGTCTAATTCTATCCCTCCCTTTATACTTTGCCTGATTTCGTAATGTTTCTATTGATATCTGCTTTTCTACATATTTTCCCCAGTTCAACATAGTGACTGACTCTTCATATGTGCTGACATTTACATTCACTCTATAACCAAAAGTCTATTGCTAAAGAACTTTTGGTCCAAATCCTGTACTCACTCTTCTTCCTAAACCTACCGACTATCTTCCTAATCCTACTGAATATCCCTTTTTGACCGGATGTTCTCTTCTAAATTCTATCATCCAATGTACAACGTCCTATGCCATTGTAATTCGAATTATCTGAGACATCTTTGCAGAACATAATTCAAAGCTAAGTATCCCAATCAAGGGCAAAACCCTTTTGGGCTTCAAAGCATACCCAGATTTCTGTTTTCATACTTATATTTCACCTCTATATTCTTGTAAATATTGCAGGTTCCCAATGCCATTATTCATCGCACAGAATCATTCGTCACCAAATCAAACCTGTTTTTAAACCCAAGTATACACTGTTCCCTCAATCATTTTACAGAAGAGCAGGGACAGAGGGGTTCTTACAATACAGGAAAGTTGGGGATCTTCCACCAGATAAGAACCTCAAATGTCCATGCACAAATGATACCTGGAGAAGTTGTAGGCAGGTATGAAGCACCTGAGAGAGCAAAAGTCATCTTCCATGGCAAACAACCTGGTCAGGATGAAGGGATGTGTCTGAATCTGCCTCTCTCTTCTTACTGTAGACAAGGTGGAACAATCCAGGCCTGAGTGGAGAGCTGTTCCAGGTTGCCAATTGTTGATATACATTCTACCTTATGAAAGTGTCACAGGAAGTAGGGGAAACCTACATCTTATGTAACCCTTGGAAGCAACCGTTAGGACAAAGTGGTTGCCAAGGCAGTGACCTCATTCAGTTCCAAAGAATGTGACATACCTCATTTCCTTGGTGATGGAACTCTCTGAACTTGGTATCCAAGAAGCCAGGCACCCAGAGGCAGTCCCAGTCCCAGGCCCAGTGGGCTCACTTGTTTGGATTTACCAAGGACAGAGTCAGTTTTCTTGGTACCTAATGATGTGAGGATGGCCAAATGCCAGGAGAGCTCTGAATATGGACCTTTCCTGAGAAAACAGGTAGTGGCTAACCACTTTTTCCTGACATCTTCACAGAGTTGGTCAAAAAAACATGATCTGAGAGAAGACAGGCCATGTCGAGGGAACATAGTATGGCCCACCAGTCAGAGGATACTTCGGATAGTCAAAGACCTACTTGGGGGCAGGAGGTGCCTTTGTGGGAGTGGGTGTGGGTTTGTTGTTTTGTCTCATGTTCTGAGAATAGATAGGAAAGGCGTTTTGTTTGGTTTGGAGTGGACAGTTTCTAGTAAGTCATCTGACACGGCGAGTGTTTCTGTTTCTGTGTATCCCACTGTGTCCGTTGTTGTAGACATTAGAAAAGAGAATGCATTAATGGATGTGTCCTGTCTAGTATAAATCTTCCCTATAATTCATCCTGCCCAATATATGAATGGACTGCAGCTTGTCTTATCGATGTGCAACACCTGTTATCTTTCTAAGTTGTTGTTTTCTTCCTGAATTCTGGCCACTCTCCAGAATAGGCTCAGGGATTTGTGTCCAAAATATGTACCACCTCCAAGCTCTGTGACATGGCCATGTAAAGGATAGTTGAAGAGAATGGCGAGCATCTCAGAAAACTCAGATATCAGTGTGACCAGGAAAGTCTCAGTGCAGAAACACTGCTTTGGGCTTTTTGCTTACTTATTGCTGTGTTGCACTGAATGTCAGGAAGGTCTTTGCCTCAGGCCACCCCTTTGTGAAGCCTGAAGAAAACAGTTTTCAAATGGAAATGAATGGGCCTCACCTGTGGCTCTTAGCTTAATTGCTTTGGAAAGGGATGTGTCTTTATCAGCCTCTTGGACCTGTGTGTGGCTGTAGCTTAGATTCTCAGCACCTGATGGATCTTAAGAATGATCCCATGTGAGCTTCCAAAACCACAATGGCAAAAAATATCATTCATTTTGGATGAAGTCTCTTGCCTTCCTCTGTTAGGTTGCTGCACTCCATCAAATGAGAATAGGGATTATTTAGGTCAAATGAGTTCTTCAAGCCCTGCAGAGGTGCTTGTGTTTTCGCTTGACTCTAAATCACCTAAAGAATTGATACCTAAAATCAGTAGATCTCAAATTGGAGAAACATAGAAGTATTAACGGCAGGTTTATTTGTTCACTCCTGGTTCACAGAAACGGTGTCCAGCCTACCCTGACTTTAGGCAAATGAGGGGCAAACGAGCTGATTTTGGACACTGTCTTGGGCTGCGCCCCTCATGGAAACCTCCAGCCAGATGTTAAGATGATTGACTATATGGAATAAGATGAGGGCTATGTGGGAGTGTTTTGGTTTTAATGTTGCTCATTTGTGTGGCATTGGAATAAATGACTGTGTCCACGTGGGCTTGAACTCTGGTGTGATTCCCCTTAGAGACTGGGTTTTGGAACTGAACTCAGAGAAGCATTGCCATGAAATTTGTTGGGATTTTAAGAGGCCATGCATGAAAGTCGCTCTTGGAAACTGAGACCTAGGCCCCGGGTGGATTTCCACAGAGGCCTGGGAATCTCAGCAAGGATATCACATGATTTTATCCTTAAAGAAATGGCAGCCATAGTTGAGAGTCAAAACACACATGGACCTCACATTATAGACCTCAATGGGCCTCGCCTAATGTGACCTTTTGTCCACTCTTTGGGAAGCCTTGCCTGTGAGAGTTCTCCAGAGATTTTATTGAAATGAGCTTCCTCACCATTTAATCTTTGCTGAATGAATTGAAACCCACAGTGCCTCCAACTTCTTGCTTGAAAAATGGCTAGATAAATACCATGAAATTTTTGAAATACCTATGACCAGGTGGTACTGGAGAAACATTGGATGTCCTTTTGCTGATCATGATTATACCAGACAGTGCCTTGATTTACTGAGTTTCATGAAAATGGTGTAGAACAGAGATGCCAGTAAGTTGGAGCCTGCTGAGTAGTGGGTCTAGAGCAGTGGTGGGGAGGTGTTTGATAAAACATTCGTGGAAGGGCCTTGTGGATCTACCATTGGATTCCAAATGGCTTGTAACTGACATGGTGCAGCCAGCAGACCCTTATATGTAAAGGCATCTTGTTATATGGAGAGTTTTCAGAGGAAAATTAAGAATCAGGTTGATATGGAAAAGGGGGCAATGGGGAAAGCTGTGAGAGATAGAAGCCTAGTTGGTGCATTCTCTTGCAGACCCTGACCCACCACACGTGACAGAACTCCCTCCAGCACTGTGTCCCAGTTTAGCTCCTAGTATTTCGTGAAACAACTACCAAACTCACAGTGCAGCAGCAAAAACTCCACAAAAAATGGAGGAGGACCAAATGGCTTCACAGTCCACACGGGGAGACACTTAGTCCCCAGTGGCCTCAGTTTACTTACAAAGAGAGGATTCAGCACTGCTTCATCTTGTTCATTGGAAAATAAGAAACCATGTCCTCCAGGTCACATAGATGTAGACCCAGCTTTGATGGTCTCACTACAAAGGAAGCCAAATCTCCTGAAAACAACATATATTTCAAGTGCGGAAGCTCAGAGGCAGTTTCTCAAAAAGTTTTTAGGCCAGCAGAGCTCCATGTTTGTGGAGTGTTTACCCTGTCCCTTACTTTTTGAAACTCCTCTACCGCCTCCAGAATGTGAACTCCTTAGCATTTTCCATTCCAGATATGTATTCACTGATTTTGTAACTCTTCTCCTCTAGTTGTGTCTTACTTGTGGTGAAGGTAATGTCAAGGCATTGTTCTGGATGAGAGCGGGAGGATATTTGTGCAGCGTATATTTACATACACATTGGATTCATTTTCCAATTTTTCATTCGAAGTACTGAATCCCTGACAATAACCCATACCTAGTAGACTCAGACTATTCATCCTAATATAATCGTGAAAATTAACCCAACACAATAGAAATACAAGCACTTCAGAGGAGACATGTTGTATAGTTGGACTTGACATTTGCCTTATATAAGGTTGGAGTTATAAATCTAGTCAAATTTTAATTGTAATATTGTCCATGTGTTTTTAAACTTAACAAATATGTGAATTCTTGTTTCCCTTTTCTGTAGCCTATTCACACATGTATATTTATATGCATATATAGAATCCTACCAGGTATCACACGTACATTTTTGTGGGGTGGCTGTCTTGGCAGATACAAATTGTGAGAAGAGTTCACTCCTCCTAAATGCTTTTGGAAATGAAAATTCAACCTATAGGAGAGCGTCCTATTAGAAAAACATTATATATAAACTCATGTTTAGTAAAATAAATATTTTTTGCATTTGTGGATGATATATATTTACTGATGAATTTCGATTGGCATTTATATTGGTACTTTTTAATTTCTGTGAGTGTTGTGTGTGTGTGTGTGTGTGTGTATATATATATATATATATATATATATATAGATATAGATATAGATATAGATATAGATATAGATATATAGATATAAATATAGATATACTCTTCAAATTTTTCAAAGTATGAAATATATGTGTCTTATTTTGCACTTCCTAAATTTTTCATATTCATGAATGTGGATTTATAATTATCTTTTCACAAGATTATTCTCAGAAACATTCATATACCCTACGAGACTCTTACCACTAATACTAATATAATGGAGAAAAAGAACCCAAACAGAATAGATACAAGCATTTCAGAAGAGACATGGTGTATAGTTGGACTTGCCTTTTGCATAATATAAGGTAGGAGTTATAAATCTATTCAATTTATTGAAATAATTTTCCATGTGTTATTTTTTTTGACACAACACAAAATTTAATCTTTGAAAAATAAATAAAATTGACACTTCCTTAACCAAGCTAATGAAGAAAAAAAACCTCAAATTACTAAAATTAAGGATCATAAAGGAACTTTTACAGAGTACACAACTAAAATACAGAGAATAATTGAAAACTAATTTGAAAATTTATAGTCTAATAAATTAAAATACCATGATGACATCAATAAAATTTTAGAGATATACCCAAACTTAATTAGTAGGACGTGAACAATTTAAACAAATCAATTTCAAGCAATGAAATAGAAGTTGCTGTCAACAGCCTACCAATCAAGCAAAGCCCAGGAACAGACAGATTCTCAGCCATGTTCTACAAGACCTTCAAAGAAGCATTCATCACAATACTCCTCAAATTATTCCATAAAATAGAAAAGGATGGAACTCCTCCAAACTCATTCCATGAGGCTATTATCACTCACAAACCAAAATCAGACAAAGACACATCAAGGAAAGAAATCTTCAGAGCAATATTCCTGACAAAGATATATACAAAAATTCTCAATAAAATTCTTTTTTTTAAGCCAAAGTTAATCAAAAGGGATAAAGAGGGACACTACACACTATTCCATGTGTTTTTAAAGTTAAGAAATATATGAATTCCTGTCTCCCTTTCTCTGTAGCCTATTAAGCACATGTATTTTTATATGCACAAATAGAATCCTACCTGGTTTCACACGTACATTCTTGTAAGGTGGCTGACTTGGCAGATACTATTTGTGAGAAGAGATCACTCCTCCTAAACGCTGTTGGTACAGAAAATTCAACCCATGGGTGAGCTTCCTAGATGAACAACATTATACATACATCCATGTTCAGTAAAATGAATATTTTGGGATATGCGGATGAGTTATTTTTCATGATGAATTTCGATTGACATATATATTGCGACATTATAATGTGTGTGTGTTTGTCTCTCTCTCTCTCTCTCTCTCTCTCTATATATATATATATATATATATATATATATATATATATATATATATAGTCTCCAGATATTCCAAAATATGAAATATATGTCTTCTTATACACCACCTGAATTCATTCATATTCATATATGTGGATTTATAATCAACTTTTAACAAGTTTATTCTCAGAAATATACATCCACTGAAATACATATTTGTTTCCTAGTACTGAAAACTAAATTCAGGGAAGGGTTCTTACAAATCCTAATATTTCTAGACTAACTGACCAAGTTTAACGTCAATGCAAATACATTCCTATTGGATATGATGTGTTTTTTAAAGTTCATTTTTATTCAAACTTGGTGCGTTATTATTTATTCAGTTTATGGACATCATAAAATATATCCTTTCATTCACAAGTTCACAAATTTATAAATATTTGGTTTACTTTCAATCACTTCCTCCTTTGGAACACATATATTCCTCTATGTTTCTTGACTGGTCTTTTCACTAGACTTCTTTCTAAACACATTATTTTCGATTCCATTATCATTTTTGAAGCAAAACTCACACACTATTCATGATAAATGGTAACCCTAATAATACCATTAGATATATAACTTGTTGGAATGAATGTACATATATCAATATATGATTTCGTCTATATTTTCAGATATTAAAACAATCCATTATGTAAATTTGGAACCAGTCACATAATTTTTTCACAGTATGGTCTATTAATGCATCATCTCTATATTCATCAACACAGGGTAAACCTCTTAGTATCCCCAGTACTAATTTATATGTTTTCAAAATATTGCTTCCAGAAAAGGTGGAAGAAATACTCATGTCACCTGATCTACATATACATATTATCACAGTAATATTCTGGACACAAAATGCAAAGGTCACCATTATGATTGCAATAAAGCCTCAATGGAATGTGAACATGGATTACTAAAAACATCCATGTCCAGTTTGCCTAATGCTCTCAAATGTCAATCCAATTGGTGACTACATTTTTGTTTCTTTTTAAGATTATGTATTCAACCTCAACCCTGTTGAAAATGTCAAATCTTATCACTCACGTTATACTTTGCCTGATTTCCTAATGCCTCTATTGATGTCTGCCTTCCTACATATTTTTCCCAGTTCATCATTGTGCCCAACTTTTCACATATGGTGCCATTTATATTCACTCTCTAACCAAAACCTATTGCTAAAGAACTTTTGGTCCAAATCCTAGACTCACTCTTCCTCCTAAACCTACTGACTATCTTTCTAATCCTACACACTATCCCTTTTTCACTGGATGTTCTCTTCTACATTCAATCATCTGAGGTACAGGGTCTTATGCCATTGTATATCGATTTGCATCGACCTCGGTGCAAAACATTACTCAAGCTAAGGATCCCAATCAAGAGCCCAAATCCTTCTGGGCTTCAAATATTACCTAGATTTCTGTTTTCATACTTATATTTTACCTCTATATTCTTATAAATATTGCTGGTTCCCAATACCATTATTCATCCAGCAGAATGATTCCTAAGCCAAATGGAACATGCTATTAACCCTAACCATACAATGTTCCCTCAATCTCACTTTACAGAAGAGCAGGGATAAAGTTGATATTACAATACAGGAAGTTAGGAGATCTTCCACCTGCTGAGTACCTCAAAATCCATGCAGAAATAATCCCTGGAGAAGATGTAGGCAGCTATGAAAGACCTGAGAGAACAAAAGTCATATTCCATGGCAAACAACATGGTCAGGATGAAAGGATGTGTCTGAGTCAGCCTCTCTATTCTTAATGCAGGGAAGATGGACCAAAGCAGGCCTGTGTGGAGAGCTGTTCCCAGGTGACTATGGTTTCTATACCATTCTAACATGTGAAAGTATCACAGGAAGTAGGGCAGCCTCCATGTCAGGAGACACTAGGATGCAACTGTTAGGACAAAGTAGTGGCCAAGACAGGGACCTCATTAATTTCCTGAAGGTAGTGACCTCACCTCATTTCCTTGGCGATGGAACTCTCTGAATTTTGTGATCCAGGAAGCCAGGCACCAGAGCCAGTCCAAGTCCCAGTCGCAGTGGGCTCACTTGTTTGGATTTACTAAGGACAGAGTCAGTCTTTCTTGGTACCTACTGATGTAAGGGTTGCCAAATACTAAGAAAGCTCTGAAGAGGGGTCTTTCCTGAGAGGACAGGAATTGGCTCACCACTGCCTCCTGACAACTTCACAGAGTTGACCAAGGAGACCAGATCTGAGACAGAAAGGCCATTTGTGGGGAACATCGTATGGCCTACCAGTCAGAGGACACTCCAGATAGTGACAGACCTACTTGGGGGAAGGAGTTGCATTTGTGGGTGTTGGTTTGTGTTTGTGGTTTTTTTCCATGTTCTGAGAATAGGTAAAAAAGGAGGTTTGTTTGGATTGGAGTGGACTGTTTCAAGTAAGTCATTTGACAAGGAGACTGTTTCTATGTCCATGTATCCCACTGTGTTTTTCTTTGTGGATATTAGAAAAAAATAGCTCATTGGGTGTGTCCTGTCTAGTAGAAAGCTTCCCAGCATGCATCCTTTCCAATTAATGAATGGACTGAGGCTTGCCTTATCCATGGGCAACACCTGCTATCTACCTAATTTTCCATTTTTTCATGAATTCTGGCCACTCTCAAGATTAGTATCATGTATTTTTGTACAAGATATGTACCACCTCCAAGCTCTGTGACATGGCCATGTACTGGATAGCTGAAGGGAATGGCGAGCAACTCAGAAAACTCACATATTAGAGTAACAAGGAAAGTCTCCGTGGAGAAACCCTGCTTGGGGCCTTTTGATTACCTATTGTTCTGTTGCTCTGAATGTCAGAAAGGTCTTTGCCTCAGGCCACCCCTTTGTGAAGCCTGAAGAAAACAGTTTTAAAATGGAAATGAATGGGCATCACCTGTGGCTCTTTGCTTCATTGCTTTGGAAATGGATGTATCTGAATCAGCCTCTTGGCCCTGTGTGAGCCTGTGGTTTAGATTTTCAGCACCTGATGAATCTAAAGAAAGATCCCATGTGGGCATCCAAAACCTAAATGGAAAAAAGATCAGTCATTGTGGATGAAGCCTCTCAACTTCCTCTGTAAGATTCCTGACCTCCATCAAGTGAGAATAGGGATCATTTGTGTCAAATAAGTTCTTCAAAGGGCTGCAGAGGGGAGACAATAGGTGCTTGGGTTTTCTTATAACTCCAATTCACACTAAAAATCTATAACCCACAGTCAGTAGGCCTCAAATTTGAGAAGTGGAGTAGTATTAACGGCAGGCCTATTTGATCACTTCTGGTTCACACTAACATTGTCCAGGCCACCCTGACTTTAGGCAAATGAGGGACAAGGGAGATTATTTTTGACACTGTCTTGGGCTGTGCCCCTCATGGAAACCTCCAGCTAGAGGTTATGATTAGTGTCTATATAAAAAGATGAAGAGGGCCATGTGAGAGTGTTTTGGTTTTAATTGTCATCATTTGTGTGGCAATTTGAAGAGATGCCTGGGTCCACCTGGGCTTGAACTCTGTTGTGATTCCCCTTAGAGACTGAGTTGTGTAACTGACCTCAGAGAAGTATTGCCATGAATTGTGTTGGGATTTCAGGAGGCCACACATGAGATTCACCATTGGAATCTGAGATCTTGGCCCAGGGTGACTTTACACAGAGCACTGGGAATCTAAGCCAGGATATCACAAGATTTTATTCTGAAAGATTCCAGCCATAGTTAAAACACCAACAGGGAATCTTTAGGTCACTTATAAGCAAATTAAAAAACAAAATTTTTTAACAAGAGTAAAAATACTTAGTTAATGTAATGCTACCCTGAATTTTTTGGGTGAGTTTTACTTTATATTCCCTGTTTGAGATCCTAGTAAACTTGAGAGAAAAAAAAAAAAGAAAAAAACAAAACTTTTGAACATAACTTTAAATGAAATAAAATCTGACCTACTGCTTTCGTAGTCATTCTCACATGTAGTAAGATGGGACACAGAGCCTTATCTCAGGTAAGACAGGGCTCTTTATAAATCATAAGTGTTTTAGTTCTAAAGCTGATCTTCGTTTTTTAATATCGTTTTACAAAGTTTACATAAATTGTTTGAGGTCACATGAACATTAGCTAACACCATATAATATCACTTTTGAAACATGAATTAAAGAATGGCTGAATGTTTTTAACATTCAAATAGATTAGGCTCTCATTAATTTAAAAATACATTTAAATTGTTGCACAATGTAAAGTGTAACATAAAACTTTACATATCTTATTGATAACAGGTAAATAAATCCCCAATATATATTTTATTTACCATACAACTTCAGAACACCAGCTTGATATAATGCTCTTTTAATGTTTCTACCTTATCGAGTTGTATAACTGGAAGATATGAGCACATTAATAGCATCACAGTTACATTGATGTTTCTACATTAACCAAGTTTATCTTTTAAAGAAATGGCAGTACAGTGCTCTAAAATAACAGTTCTGTTTTAAGCAGTTGTTTAATTTTTATGGTTGCTTGCTCTGGAACAAATAAGACTTAATAAACACAATGTTATGAGTAATCTTATGTTTTAAGAAATTTTTGTCTCTTTAACACATGACTAATTTTTACAATCTTACACAGACTTTAGTAGAAAGTCTGTATAAGATTGTAAACATTTTATACAGATTTTGTACTAAAAATTGATAGACCTTAGTATATCAATCAGATATCAAACAAAAACACTCATGAATGAGTAAATCCAAATGAAATTTACTTTACTTTTTAATCAAAATATTAGACAAATGTATTGAACAGTGTAAACCATTTTTTGGTTGAAGGAAAAGTCCTAGAACAAAGTCATATAGACCTTTGGTAGACAATAATATTTTATTAGATTTTTGAACACCTAGAAAAACTTATAGGCATAAATTTGAAGACATTTATATTTATCTGTTTATCCAATCTAAATTGAAACATTTAAACCACGTGAATTAAAGATCTGTGGTCCACTTTTTAAAATTTGTTTTTATGAGCGCTTTTTTATATGAGTGCTCCTTATATATGTTAATTTGTGTATCATTTGAATGATATACGGACATATGTGTATATATATGTGTATATATATATATATATATATATATATATATATATAGAGAGAGAGAGAGAGAGAGAGAGAGAGAGAGACATAAAACACATAACAAAAGTGTGCACACCTAATAATAGTGAAGGCCTTGTAGCTTTTCACAGGTGAAATCACCATTGCAATGTTTTTAAAACTCCACAGTTGGTCAAAGATAAAACTGATCAGAAAAACATTAACCTAGGTCTGTAGGATCAAAATCATAAACTCAAAAAAAAAAAAGAATCTAAGAAAAAATTATGAGTCCTAGAAAAAATGACTGGCCGGTAATTAGTAAATACCATACAATTTACCATTTTTTTCCCTTAGGCCTCAGATCAGTCTCCTACTGAGCTTACAGGAGACTTTCATTTGCATTTCAACAGAAGTCCTGGCTGAGGTCTGGAAGGAGCAGGAAAAAACTGCTATTCTGAGCAGACACCTCAGGCCTAAGGCATTTTAACCATAATTTTCTGGTTAGGATGTTGAAAATTATGCTACAAGTTTAAGATACAATTCACAAAATTTTATATCTTTACATCTTGTTTTGTCAACAGATATCATACTATGATTTACTATCCTTGTCCAAATTAATGCACTGGTAAACACAGTGACATTTTCCCAGGCTACCCAATTCAGAATTGGAGAAAAAAAGACTGCATGATTGGGAAGTTTCTTGCCAACTTGGAAGTAGAGTTCTTTAGTTTTCCATCCTAAGTATTTAAGTTCTCTGGCATGAATTATCTGAAATCAAAAACTAAACAATTACCTAAACCCGACTTTTAACTGCAATATTGTGCAATGCTTCAAAAAACGCATTCAGATACCAGATTTTTACAATAAAACATCATCATTTAGACACACATTCAGCTAAGATCATTCTCAAGAAACAATTTATAATATAAACACATTATTGCACATGTCTTAAAGTGCCAAAAACAAAGGCACAAGACAGACAGAAAGGAACTCCAGAATATGGCTGACAGACAGAAGCCTTTAAAACAGAGCAGATAAGAGAAAAATCTCCTGCACCAGTGGCACCACAGATGTCCCCACAAGGGGACCAGATGTTTTCACAGAGAAGCTACCTGAAATGTAAAATCAAGGGTCTCCATGGTGACTTTACTGCATTTAGTGTCCCCTTTTTATTTTTCTCTTTTAAAAGAAGACAGAGGTGTCATAATTCTTACAGTGCAGGGAAGGAAGGAGGGAATTCCCTGAAGCAACAGGGCTTTGGCAGTTGCTGGGGTCCCTCAGTCCCTCCTTTTACTTACAGGATTAGCTCTTCTGCTTTGGGTCCACTCCAAGCATGCACCATCTCCTAACATTTCAGTCGTCAGCTCTCAAAAAGTTCTGGGACGGGGCCGGGTATCAAAATTTGTAACTTAAAGTTCGGTTTCTGACCCTGAAGCAAATTAATGCTAATTTAATAATGAGGACAGGGTTTTGAGAAAAAGAAAATGGAGGTTTATTGCTTTGCTAACAAAGGAAAAACAAGGGGACTCTGCCAAAAGGTTGTGACTCTCATGATCTGGAGGGACAAGGGATTTTAAAGAGTTTCACTTGTTAACCTGGGGTATACTCAGTTCTTCGTTCCCCAGCAGGCATTGCCCTGTGCAGTGGGTGTGCTCCAGGCAGCCAGCTAGGGGCTTCTTTCTTCCTGCTTAACAAAGGTGGGTAAAGTTCATCACAGTTCCTTAAAACACAGTCGAAAGGGTGTCAGGCTTACTTGCTTTGTTACCCTTTTTCACGTCCAATATCCTTAAAATTTTACCACAGAAATCAAACAAAAAAACGCACAAAAAAAACAACAAAAAACATATAGACCACAGAACAAAACACAGAAAAACAGAATCCTGGTGCCGAAACAGAAAAACAGAGGAGCAATGCAACATCTTGCTAAAGCTCCAGGGTAGGAGCGTGTGTGTGCCCATCGGCACCTCTCTACCCTTCCAGAGGAATTCCCTACAGAACAGAACAGAGGACAGCATGATTCTCATTACTGTCCTGGACAGGAGTGTATGTGAGCCTCCCCAGGCCACCTCTCTGTCATCAGAAGAGATCTCCCTTAACCAGATATCAGATGTTATAAAGGCGCCACTTACCTATGGAGGCCTCCTCCACCAGGGGCTTGATAATAGTTTTAGTGTGGTGGTTCACTGCAGTGCTCCCCAGACTGACGGCTCACTCCAAGGCCTTGGAACATCTCAAGTTGTGCACCTCCTAGAGTGGTTCTCCAGCCCAGTGCCCTGGAGGGAAGGCCAGCTTCAGAATTTTCAGCAGTCTGGTTTTATGATCTGCTCGGGCAGGGTCATCTCACTGGGGAACTCCAAAATTTTGGACTAGGATGCAAGAAAAGACCACTGACTCCAATTAAAATCAAATTAAGGCAAGCTTATTATTTCAACAGGCTGGGCTGCCTCTCCTTCCCAAAATGGCGGGAACAAGACAGCAACCCCACCTTTCCTACAGCCCAGCTATATAGCCCAGAAAGTTACACAAACGGGTGGTTACAGATAACAAAACTTTGAAAGCATCACACTAATGGTAGTTTACATTTTTTTTTTTGCTGGCCCCAATATCAGAAATAATGAGGACCATTAGGGCCTCAGAGAGGGTTGTTGTCTGGCCAGGGAAGGCCAATATTTATGAGGTGTCACTAAAGTTTCAGAAAGTACTGTTATCTGGTCAGAGAGCCAGGTGTGGATGAGTTCAAGGCACGGGCAGGCGTTCCAAGCAGGTTCAGAATTTGCAGTAATTTAGAGTAAAGCCAAAATTATCTTTTCACGGCTTTGTGGCAAGATGGTTCCCAATTTTAATAAAAAATCAGGTTGGGTCTATCAAGCCTCTCCCTTACTTTTGGAAACTCTTCTGCAAACTCCAATGTTGTGAACTCCCGAGCATTTTAATTCCAGATATGTATTCACAGAATTTCTAACTCTTCTATTCCAATTGTGTCTTTCTTGGGGCGAAGGTAATATCAAGTCATTGTTCTGGATGAGAGTGGAAATATTTTTGTGTAGCACATATTTGCATACACATTTAGGAGATCACTCCTCCTAAACACTGTTGGAACAGAAAATTCAAACTATGGGGGAGCTTCTTAGTTGAACAACATTATTCATGAATCCAAGTTCATTAAACAAATAGTTTTGGATCAGTGGATGATATATATTTCAAGATGAATTTCAATTGGCATATACTATGCTACATTTTAATGTCTGTGTGTGTTTTTTGTTTATAATGTTTTGCGATTTATATGGATTTAAAATCAAGTTTCCACAAGATTATTCTCAGAATATTCATCCACCTGAAATACATATTTGTTTCCTAGTACTGAAAACTAACTTCAGTAAATGGTGCATAAAAATCCTAATATGTCTACAGTAACTGACCCAGATTAATATCAATGCAAGTAGATTCCTAGGGGACATGATGTGTATTTTGATGTTCATTTTTATTCAACACTGCTACATTACTATTTCTGCAGCTTATGCACATCATACTGTATATATTTCATTCAAAAGTTCGCAAATTTATATGCATGTGTTTCACATTCAATCACTTCCTGCTTCAGAACACATGAATTCCTCCAGGTTTCTTGACTATTCTTTTCATGATACTTCTTTCCAAACACATTATTTTTGATTTCCATAATCACGTTTGAAGCAAAACTCACACACTTTTCAGGATAAAATATAACCCTAATATTACCATTAGATGTATAAGTGGTTGGAATGAATGATTGCATATCAATATGAGATTTCTTTTATATTTTCAGATATCAATTCAATCCATTATTTAAAGTGGAACCAGTTATATTATTTATACACAGTATGGTCTATTCATATATAATCTGCATATTCATAGACACAGGGTACACCTATTTGTACCCCAAATACTAAATTATACGTCTACAAAACATTGCTCCAGAAACGGTGGAAGAAATATTCATGTCACCTGATCTACACATACATTTTATCACAATAATATTCTGGACACAAAATGCAATGGTCACACTTATGATTTTAAAAAAGCCTAAATGGAAAGTGAACATGGATTACAAAAAAACATCCAAGTCCTGGTTACCTAATGCTCTCGAATTCAATCCTATTTGTGACAACATATTTGTTTCTTCCTAAGATTATATATTCAAACTCAACCCTGTTGAAAATGTCTAAACCATTTACACACTTTATACTTTTGCTGATTTCCTAATGTCTCTATTTATGTCTGCTTTCCTACATATTTTCCCCTGTTCATCATTGTGACTGACTCTTCACATGTGCTGACATTTACATTCACTCTCTACCCGAAACCCTATTTGTAAAGAACTTTTGGTCCAAATCCTATACTCACTCTTCTTTATAAACCTGCTGACTACCTTGGTAATCCTACGGACTATTAATTATGACTAGATGTTCTGTTTGTTATTCAATCATTCGAGGTACAAGATCCAATTTCATTGTATATTGACTTATCTGAGACATCTGTGCAGAATATAATTCAAAGCTAAGTATCCCACTCAAGGGCCCAATGCCCTACTTGGCTTCAAATCTTCCCTAGATTTCTGTTATATTTTACCTATATATTCTTGTAAATATCACAGGTTTCCAATACCATTATTCATCCAGCAGAATGATTGCTAACCAAAATTGAACATATTATTAACCCTAACCATACACTGTTCCCTCAATCTAACTTTAGAGCAGTGCAGGGACAGAGTTGGTCTTAAAAAGGAGGAATATTGGGGATCTTCCACCTTCTGAGAATATCAAAGATCCATGCAGAAATGATCCCCGAAGAAGATGTAGACTGCTATGAAGGACCTGAGAGAGCAAAAGTTAGCTTCCATGGCAAACAACCTGGTCACTATGAAGGGATGTGTCTGAATAAGCCTCTCTCTTTTTAATATAGAGCAAATGGACCAAACCAGGCCTGTGTGGAGATCTTTTCCCCGGTACCAATGGTTGATATACCATTCTAACTTGTGAAAGTGTCACAGGAAGTAGGGGCAGCCTCCATCTCATGGGACCCTTGGAAGCAACTGTTAGGACAAAGTGGTTGCCAAGGCTGTGAGCTCATTCACTTCATGAAGGAAGTGACCTACCTCACTTTCTTGGTGATGGAACTCTCTGAACTTGGGATCCCTGAAAACAGGCAGCCAGAGTCAGGCCCAATAACAGTCACAGAAGTCTCACTTTTTGGATTTACCAAGGAGAGAGTCAATCTTTCTTGGTATCTACAGTTGTGAGGATGGCCAAATGCCAGGAAAGATCTGAATTGGGGTCTTTCCTGAGAAAGCAGGTATTGGCTCACCGCTGGCTCCTGACAACTTCACAGAGTGGGCCAAGGAGTCCAGATTTGAGAATAGAGAAGCCATTTCGGGGGAACATAGTATGGCCCACAAGGCAGAGGACACTCTTGATAGTCACAGACCCTCTTGGGGGAAAAAGGTGCCTTTGTGGGAATGAGTGTGTGTATGTGGTTTTGTCTCATGCTCTGAGAATAGGTAGGAAAGGCGGTTTCTTTGGTTTAGAATGGACAGTTTCTAGTAAGTCATTTGACAAAGCAAGTGTTTCTATGTCTGTGTATCCAACTGTGTCCATGGTTGTAGACATTACAAAAGAAAATGCATCAATGGATGTGTCCTGTCTAGGAGAAAGCTTCCCCACATTCATCCTGCCCAATTTATGAAAGGACGGAGGCTTGCCTTATTGATGGGCAAGACCTGCTGTCTTCCTAAGTTTCTGTTTTCTTCTTGAATTCTGGCCACTCTCCAGAATAGACTCATGGTTTTGTGACCAAGATATGTAGCACCTCAAAGCTCTGTGACATGGCCGTGTACTGGATAGCTGAAGGGAATGGCGAGAATCTCAGGAAACTCAGATATCTGTGTGATCATGAGTGTCTCAGTGGAGAATCCCTGCTTTGGGCCTTTGCTTACCTATTGTTCTGTAGCACTGAATGTCAGGAAGGTCTTTGCCTAAGGCACCACTTTGTGAAACCTGAATAAAACAGTTTTCTAATGGAAATGAATGAGCATCACCTGTCTCTCTTTGAGTAATTGCTTTTGAAAGGGATGTGTTTGAGCCAGTCTGTTGGCTGTGTGTGAGGCTGTGGCTTGCATTCTCAGCACCTAATGGATCTAAAGAAAGATGCCATGTGTGCATCCAAAACCAAAATGGCCAAAAGAGCAGTCATTGTGGATAAAATCTCTTGCCTTCCTCTGTAAGGTTCCTGACCTCTATCAAGTGAGAATAGGAATCCTTTGGGTCAAATGACTTCTTCAAAGCCCTGCGGAGGCTAGCCAATAGGTGCTTGGGTTTTCTCATGACCCCAATGCACATAAAGAATCTAAACCCCACAGTCAGTAGGCCTCAAATTGGAGAAGCTGAGCAGTATTAATGGTAGGCCTTTTTGATCACTTCTGGTTCACAGAAGGGGTGTCCAGGCCACTCTGACTTTATGGAAATGACGAGCAAGAGTGCGTATTTTGGACACTGTCTTGTCCTGCGCTCCTCATAGAAACCTCCAGCTAGAGGTTATGATGAGTGTCTATATGGAAGAAGATGAGAGCCATGTGGGACTATTTTGGTTTTAATTGTGGTCATTTGTGTGGCAGTTGGAAGAGATGACTGGGTCCACCTGGGTTTGAACTCTGGTGTGAATCCCCTTAGAGACTGAGTTCTGGAAGTGACCTCAGAGAAGTATTGCCATGAATCGAGTTGGGATTTTAGGAAGCCATGCATGAGAGTCGCCCTTATAAACTTAGATCAAGGTCCAGGGTGGCTTTCCACAGAGCACTGTGAATCTCAGCCAAATTATCCCATGATTTTATTCTTAAAGACTTGGCAGCCATACTTGAGAGTCAAAACACACATGGAACTCACATTGTAGACCTCAATAGGCCTGGCTTCATGTAACCTTTTGGCCACTCTATGGGAAGCGTTGCCTATGAAAGTTCTCCAGAGTTTCACTGAAATGAGCTTCCTCAACATTTAATGGTTCTTGAAAGCCACAGTGCCTCCCAACTACATCCTTGAAAAATGGCTAGATAAATACTTTGAAATTTTTGAAATTCCCATGACTAGGTGGCACTGGAGTATCTTTGGATGTCCTGCTGCTGATCATGAGTGTACCAGAGAGTGCCTTGATTGACTGGAATTTATAAAAATAATGTAGAACAGAGATGGTAGTAAGTTGGAGCCTGCTGAGTAGTGGGCCTAGAGCAGTGGTAGCCACGTGTGTGATAAAACATCTGTGGTGGGTCCATGTGATTAGCCCATTTGCTTCCAAATGGCTTGTGACTGACATGGTGCAGCCAGCAGACCCTTATTTGTAAAGGCATCTTTTTATTTGGAGAGCTTTCAAGGTAATGATCAGAATCAGGTTGATATGGTCAAGGGTGCAAGCTATGTGAGAAAGAAGCCTGGTTGTTTCATTCTCCTGCAGACCCTAACCCACCACACGTGACAGAACTCCCTCTAGCACTGTGTCCCAGTTGAACTTGTTGTTCAAAAAGCCCAGTGCAGCAGCAAGAACCAAAAGCCCCAGTGCAGCAGCAAGAACCACCACAAAAATTTGAGGAGGACCAAATGGCTTCACAGTCCACACGGGATGAAACTTAGCCTCCAGTGGCCACACTTTACCTACAAAGAGAGAATTCAGCACTGCTGCCTCAGGTTCATTTGAAAATAAGAATCCATGTTCTCCAGGTCATATAGATGCAGACCCAGCTTTGATGGTCTCACTACAAAAAAAGCTAAAACTCCTTAATACAACATATATTTCAAGTGCCCAGATTCAGAGGCAGTTTCTCAAGAAGTCTTTAGGCCAGCAGAGCTCAATGTTTGTGGAGTGTTTACCATGTCCCTTACTTTTGGAAACTGCTCTACCACCTCCAAGGTTGTGAACTCCTGAGCATATTCCATTCCAGATTTGCATTCACAGATTTTCTAACTCTTCTCCTCTAATTGTGTCTTACCTGTGGTGAAGGTAATGTCAAGGCATTGTTGTGGATGAGAGTGGGAAGATTTTTGTGTAGCACATATTTGCATACACATTGGATTCATTTTCCAATTTCCCATTAAAAATACTGAATCCCTGACACTAACCCATACCCTACTAGACTCTGACTACTAATCCTAATATGATGGAGAAAAATAACCCAAACAGAATAGAAATACAAGCAGTACAGAGAAGGCATGGTGTATAGTTGGACTTGCCTTTTGCATTATGTAGGGTAGGTGTTATAAATCTAGATAATTTTTAATTGAAATAGTTATCCATGTGTTTTTAAAGTTAACAAATATGTGAATTTCTATCTCCCTTTCTCTGTAGCCTATTCAGCAAATGTATTTTTATATGCACATATAGAATCCTAGCTGGTATCACATGTACATACTTGTTTGGAGGCTGACGTGGCAGATAAAAATTATGAGAAGAGATAACTCCTCGTAAATGCTGTTGGATCTTAAAATTCAACCTATGGGTGATCTTCCTAGTTGAACAACATTATTCATAAATCCATGTTCAGTAAAATTAATATTTTTGGATCAGTGGACGATATATATTTCACCATGAATTTCGATTTGCATATATACTGCTACTCTTTAATGTCTGTGTGTGTTTTGTGTTTGTGTGTGTGTGTATATATATATATATATATATATATATATATATATATATATATACAATCTCCAGATTTTTTAAAATATAAAATATATGTGTCTTATTATACACTCCCTAAATACATTCATATTCATGTATGTGGATTTATAATCAAATTTTTACAAGATTATTCTCAGAAATATTCATCCCCCTGAAACACATATTTGTTTACTAGTACTGAAAACTAACTTCAATGAAAGGTGCATACAAATCCTAATATTTCTGCAGTAACTTACCCAGGTTAATATCAATGCAAGTAGATTCCTATGGGACATGATGTGTATTTTGACATTCATTTTTATTCAACACTGGTACAGTACTATTTTTTCAGTTTATGCACATCAAAGGATAAATGTTTCATCCAAAATTTCAAAATTTAAAACTTTTGATTCACTTTCAATCACTTCCTGCTTCAGAACACATGTATTCCTCCATGTTTCTTGACTGGTCTTTCATGAGACTTCTTTGCAAACACATTATTTCCGATTTGCATAATCAATTTTGAAGCAAAACTCACACACTCTTCATGATCAACCGTAACACTAATATTACCATTAGATGTACAACTGGTTGTAATGAATGTATGTATGCCAATATCAATATAAGATTTCCTGTATATTTTCAGATATCAATTTATTCCAATTCCAATTTCTAATGTTGGGTCCAGTTATATTATTTATTCACAGTTTGGTCTATTCATTCATCATCTCTATATTCATCAAAACAGGGTACACCTATTTTTTTCCCCAATACTAATTTATAGGTTGTAAAAATATTGCTCCCCATAATGGTGGAAGAAATACTCATATCACCTGATCTACATATACATTTTTATCACAGTAATATTCTGGACACAAATGTAAAGGTAACACTTATGATTGTACCAAAACCTAAATTGAACGTGAATATATATTACTAAAACCATCCATGTCCAGGTCGCCTAATGCTCTCAAATTTCAATCCTATTGGTGACTACATATTTGTTTCTTCTAATATCATATATTCAACCTCAACCCTGTTGAAAATGTCTAATCCTGTTACTCACTTTATACTTTGCCTGATTTCCTAATGTCTCTATTTTATATCTGCTTTCCTACATATTTTCCCCAGTTCATCATTGTGACTGACTCTTCATATGTGCTGATATTTTCATTCAGTCTCTAAACGAAACCCTATTGCTAAAGAACTATATTTCCAACTCAAAGACTCACTCTTCAACCTAAACCTACTATTTTCCTAATCCTACTGACTATCCCTTTTTGACTGGATGTTCTCTTCGACATTCAGGCATCTGAGGTACTAGGTTTTATTCCATTGTATGTAGATTTACCTGCGACCACATTGCAGAATGTAATTCAAAGCTAAATATCATAATCAAGGGCCCAATGCCCTTCCTGGCTTCAAATCTTACCTAGATTTCTCTTTTCATACTTACATTTCAAATACATATTCTTATAAATATTTCAGGTTCCCAATACCATTATTCATCCAGCAGAATGATTCCTAACACAAATAAAACATGTTGTTAACCCTAACCATACACTGTTCCCTCAATCTAAATTTACAGAGGGAAGGGACAGAGTTGGTCTTACAGTAAAGAAATGTAGGGGGTCTTACACCTACTGAGACCCTCAAAGTTCCATGCTGAAATGATCACTGGAGAATATATACGCAGTTATGAAGGACCTGAGAGAGCAAAAGTCATGTTCAATGGCAAACAACCTGGTCAGGATGAAGGTTTCTGTCTGAATCAGCCTCTCTATTCTTAATGTAGAGAAGATGGACCAAACCAGGCCTGTGTGGGTAGCTGTTCCCGGGTGCCTATGGTTGATATAAGATTCTAACTTGTAAAAGTGTCACAGGAATTAGGGACAGCCTCCTTTTCATGTGAGACTTGGAAGCCACTGGTTGGACAAAGTGATTGCCAAGGCAGTGACCTCATTCAGTTCCTGAAGGAAGTGACCTCACATCACTTCCTTAGTGAAGGAAATCTCAGAACTTGAGATTCATGAAGCCAGGCACCCAGAGTCAGTCCCAGTCCCAGTCAAAGTGGTCTCACTTGTTTGGATTTACCAAGGACAGAGTAAGTCTTTCTTGGTACCTATTGATGTGAGGATTGCAAAATGCCAGTAAAGCTCTGAAGAGGGGCCTTTCCTGAGAAAGCAGGTAGTGGCTCACCTCTGGGTCCTGACACCTTCACAGAGTTGGCCAAGGAGACCAGATCTGAGACATTTCAGGCCATTTAGGGGGAAAATAATATGGCCCACCAGTCAGAGGACACTCCGGATAGTAACAGACCTTCTTGGGGGAAGGAGCTGCCTTTGTGGGTGTTGGTTTGTGGTTTTGTCTCATTTTCTGAGAATAGGTAGGCAAGGCGCTTTATGTGCTGTGGAATGAACTGTTTATTGTAAGTCATTTGACAAGGCGAGTGTTTCTATGTCTGTTTACCTCACTGTGTCCGTGGTTGTACTCATTAGAAAAAAAGAATGCATCAATGGATGTGTCCTGTCTAGTAGAAAGCTTCCCAGAATTCATCCTGCCCAATTTATGAATGGAGTTCAGATTGCCTTATCAATGGGTAACACCTGCAATCTTCCTAAGTTACAGTTTTCTTCCAGAATTCTGGCCCCTCTCCAGAATAGTCTCATGGTTTTGTCTCTAAGGTATGTACCACCTCCAAGCTCTGTGACATGGCCATGTACTGGATAGCTCAAGTGAATTGTGAGCATCTCAGAAAAATCAGAAATATGTGTGACCACTAAATCTCAGTGGAGAAACCCTGCTTTGGGCCTTTTTTTTTAAAATTAATTTTTATTGTAGGTTGTTCAAAACATTACATAGTTCTTGATATATCATATTTCACACTTTGATTCAAGTGGGATATGCACTCCTTTTGCTTACCTATTATTCTGTTGCTATGAATGTCATGAAGTTCTTTGCCTCGGGCCACCAATTTGTGAAGCCTGAAGAAAACAGTTTTCAAATGGAAATGAATGGGCATCACCTAGGGCTCTTTGCTTAATTGCTTTGGAAAGGGGTGTGTCTGAATCAGCCTCTTGGCCCTGTGTGAGTCTGTGGCTTAGATTCTCAGCACCTGATGGATCTAAAGAAAGATCCCATGGATGCATACAGAACCAAAATAGCCAAAAGAGCTGTCATTGTGGATGAAGACTCTCGCCTTCCTTTCAAAGGTTCCTGACATCTATCAAGTGAGAATAGGGATCCTTTGGGTCAAGTGAGTTATTCAAAGCCCTGCAGAGGCTAGCCCATACGTGCTTGGGTGTTCTCATTACTCCAATTCACATAAAGAATCTAAACCCCACAGTCAGTAGGCCTCAAATTGGAGAAGCCAAGCAGTATTAATGGCAGACCTATTTGATCACTCCTCGTTCACAGTCAGGGTTTCCAGGCCACACTGATTTTAGGCAAATCGGGGGAAAGGTAGGTTATTTTGGACATTGTCTTGGTCTGTGTCCCTCATGGAAAACTCCATCCAGAGGTTATGATGAGGGTCTACATGGAAGAAGATAAGGGCCATGTGGGAGAATTTTGTTTTGAATTGTGGTAAGTTGTGTGGCAGTTGGAAGAGATGCCTGGGTTTACCTGGGCTTTAACTCTGGTGTGATTCCCCTTAGAGTCTGAGTTCTGGAACTGACCTCAGAGAAGCATTGTCATCAATTGTGTTTGAATTTTACTAGGCCATGCATGAGAGTTGCCCTTGGAACCTGAGATCTAGCCCAGAGTGGCTTTCCACAGAACACTGGGAATCTCAGCCAGGATATCACATGATTTTATTCTGAAAGACTTTGCAGCCACAGTTGAGTCAAAACACGCATGGACCTCACATTGTAGACCTCAATGGGCCTGGCTTCATGTGACCTTTTGGCTACTCTTTGGGAAGCCTTGCCTGTGAGTGTTCTCTAGAGCTTTCATTGAAATGAGCTTCCTCAACATTTAATGGTTCCTGAATGAATTGAAACCCCCAGAGCCTCCAACTTCATCCTTGACAAATGGCTTGATAAATACCATGAAATTTTTGAAATTCCCATGACCAGGTGGCACTGGAGAACTTTTGGATGTCCTGTTGCTGATGATGAGTGTACCAGACAGTGCCTTGATTTACTGGGTTTCATGAAATTTGTGTAGAACAGTGATGCCAGTAAGTTGGATCCTGCTCATTAGTGGGCCTAGAGCAGTGGTGTGAAGGTGTGTGATAAAACATGTGTGGTGGTGACATGTGGATCTGCCATTGGCTTCCCAAAGGCTTGTGACTGACATGGTACAGCCAGCAGACCCTTCTATGCAAAGGTGTTTTTTATATAGAGAGGTTTCAGGGCAATGTTCAGAATCAGGTTGCTATGGAAATGGGGGCAACTTATGTGGAATTGAATCCTGGTTGGTGCATTCTCATGCAGACCGTGACCCTCCACACGGGACAGAACTCTCTCCAGCACTGTGTCCCAGTTTAGCTCCTTGTATTTCATGAAGCAAATACCAAACTCCCAGTGCACCTGTGAGAAACACCACGAAAATTGGAGAATGACCAAATGGCTTCACAGTCCACACGTGGAGACACTTACAACCCAGTGACCATAGTTAAACTACAAAGAGAGTATTCAGCATGGCTGCCTCATGTTCATTGGAAAATTAGAAACAATATCCTCCAGGTCACATTGTTGCACACCCAGATTTGATGGTCTCCCAACAAAGGAAGCTAAAGCTCCTAACAACAACATATATTTTTAAGTGCCCAACCTCAGAGGAAGTTTCTCAAGAAGTCTTTACACCAGCAGAGCTCCATGTTTGAGAAATGTTTACCCTGTCCCTTACTTTTGAAAACTCCTTTACCACCTCGGAGGTTGTGAACTCCTGAGCATTTTTCATTCCTGATATATATTCACAGATTTTCTAACTTTTCTCCTCTAATTGTGTCTTACTCGGAACAAAGGCAATGTCAAGGCAATGTTCTGGATGAGAGTGTGAACATTTTTTTGTAGCACATATTTACATACACATTGCATTCATTTTACAATTTTCCATTCAAAATACTGAATCTCTGACATGAACCCATACCCTACTAGACTCTGACTACTACTCCTAATATGATGGAGAAAAATAACACAAACAGAATAGGAATACAAGCAGTTAGGAGAAATCATAGTGTATAGTTATACTTGTATTTTGCATGATTAATGGTAGGTGTTATAAATCTAGTCAATATTTAATTTAAATAGTTCTCCATGTGTTTTTAAGGTTAACAAATATGTGAATTCCTGTCTCCCTTTCTCTGTATCCTATTTAGCACATGTACTTTTAAATGCACATATAGAATCATACCTGGTATCACATGTACATTTTTGTGAGGTGGCTGATTTGGCAAATACAATTTGTGAGAAGTGGTCACTCCTCTTAAACGCTGTTGGAACTGAAAATTCAACCTATAGGTGAGCTTCCTAGTTGAACAACATTATACATAAATCCACGTTCAATTAAAGAAATATTTTTGCATCTGTGGATGATATATATATCATGATAAATTTCGATTGGCATATATATTGCTAATTTAATGTCTGTGTGTGTGTGTGTGTATTTTGTGTGTGTGTGTATGTGTGTGTGTGTGTTTGTGTGTGTGTATATATATATATATATATATATATATATATATATATATATACTCTCCAGAAATATATGTGTCTTATATACACTCTCTAAATTCATTCATGTTCATGTATATGGATTTATAATCAACTTTTCACAAGATTTTTCACAGAAATATTCATCCACCTGAAATACATATTTGTTTCCAGTACTTAAAACTAACTTCAGTTTATTTTGCATACAAATACTATTATTTTTACAGTAACTGACCCAGTTTAACATCAATGCAAGTAGATTCCAGTGGGACATGATGTGTATTTTGAAGGTCATTTTTATTCAGCACTGGTACAATACTATTTCTTCAATTTATGCACATGATAGGATATATATATATTCCATCCACAAGTTAGCAAACTTATAGGCAGTTGTTTCACTTTCATCACTTCCTGCTTCAGAACACATAAATTCCTCTAGGTTTCTTGACTGGGCTTTTCATGAGACTTCTTTCCAAACACATTATTTTTAATTTCCATGATCACTTTTGAAGCAAAACTCACACACTCTTCATGATAAACCATAATCCTAATATTACCATTAGATGTATTAGTGGTTGAAATGAATGTATGTATATCAATATAAGATTTCCTGTATATTTTCAGATATCAATGGAATCCATTATTTAAATTTGGAACCCATTGTATTATTTATTCACATTATGGTCTATTCATGCATTATCTCTATATTCAGAGTCACAGGATATACCTATTTGTACCCCCAATACTAATTTATACATCTTCAAAATATTGCTCCCAGAAATGGTGGAAGAAATACTCACGTCACCTTATCTACATATACATTTTATCACAGTAATATTCTGGACACAAAAAGCAAAGATGACACTTATTATTTTACCAATGTAAAGGTCAGGCGAGTGTCGGAGGAAGAGACTACCAGAGACTGTCTCATGCAACAGCCAAGGATTTATGGGGGTCCAGCATGCTGGGGTCAGAGCTCCCTTGAATAGAGCACAGAGTCCTGAGAACAGCTTAAGCAGAGCTTATATACTTTCCTTGGAGAGGGCAGATAGGAAAGTTTATTGATGGGTCAGGGCGAGTGGGCGGTTTGCGTCCAAATGGGTGAGGAAGTACATTCTGCAGTTTTGCAGTTGGGTACAGCACTTTCAGGGAACTAGATTAGCAAACAGTTCTCAAGACATCAACAGTGTTTTGTTAAGCATACCGAAAAACTGGAAGTGACAAGTACCTATTTTATTAACCTTTCATTCCCCACTTCTTCTTTTGGTTACTTTTAATCATAAAAATGATCATTGGGGGTGTCACATTTTATGTTTACTAGTGTGGTATATTGTTTTCTGATTACCATAAGTTTAACTTGTCCAATTTGAGCATGGAGAAAGGAAACTACACGGTTGATCAAACAGGGTCCTACAATTACCAATAATATGAGGATTATTAATGGACCGGCCAGGGCTGATGAAAATGTAGTTAATGAGGGGGCTTTGTGAACCAAGACTCAAACCACCTTTTTTGGGCCTCTCTCTCTTGTTGATGCTCTTCAAGGCATCTTCTTAATTTAATCATAGATTCTTTTACAACTCCAGTATGGTCGGCATAAAAACAACATTCTTCCCTCAATGCAGGACGAAGGCCCCTTCTCTCATGAAGGCCCCTTCTCTCATGTTCTGTAAAATAACTTCAGAGAGAGAGGTTAAAGATTCGTGTAAAGCTGTGAAGGAGGTTTTTAATATCTTTAAGTTTTGGTCTATTACTGCTTCTAATTGGGTCATTTGTTGTGTCCCATGGACCAGGGCAGTGGTTCCTGTGCCCACCCCTGCAGCAACTCCTATTCATAATAGGATGACTAAAGTGAGGGATACAGGTTCCTGGCAGAACCGGGTTGTTTGCCCCCCTATTTGATATTTAAATGTACCTGCGTCATGATAGAGCACTCTGGAAAACATCTGCACCATTACATAATTAATCACATCTGTTGACCATTTTATGAAAACATAAACAATGTTTAAGTGTATAGAATTGTACTGCTGTAGAGATGGACAAGGCAAGGTACCTAAGATAGCACAGAAGACAGGGAAACAGTCTTATTTGGTTGCATCCGGATTTAGAGGGCATTGCTTCTGTTGTAATCAATTAATCCCTGAACCCAAAGTTTAGGTTGTTTCAGAATTTTGTACCCAGCATGTAAGGGAAGGGGCTCAGAAGTTCACAGTCTGCAGAAGTTCACAAAAAGCAGTTTTTGTTTCTGTTTTTTTTTTTCCTCTGTTCTGGGAAAGTTAACTTCTTAAGGACACCTGGGAGGGGGAGAGCTTTTTTCTTCATTTTTTTCTTTTCCTCCCTGCCAGCTGTTACCATGGAGCCCAGTTGGTAACTTCTATATCTTAGAAATGTAGCCATCTCTATGAAGCCCCAGCTCTAGGGCAGAGGCCTTCTTCATATATTTTGTTAAAAACTACTAAGGGGGTGTCTAGCTTAGGAGTGCTGATTTTTCCAGCCAGTGGCCAAGTAGAACAGAGCAACACGAATAGAGGAAGTTTATCTACATTGAACTCTTTTATAGGAACTGTGTTGCTGAAAGGCTTAAAGTCAGCCATGGTGAAGACTTCTGGAGAAGGTCATTTAAGACTTTTCTGTGGGCCTGATACAGAGGGGAAGACAGGGAAGGCAGGGGATGAGAGCAGCTCCGTGGATCTGAGGATGAGGAAAAAGAGATATAAAACAATTATGGGAAAGGGGTTTGGGATTTTCCTGGCAACAAAACTTGAGCAGTAGAACAGGTAGAGCAGAGGGGAAGACGGGAGTGAGTATCCCAAAAAGCCTGTGAGGGACTTTAAATTCTTAGTAACCTGTTTTCAGTGATGACAAAGCAACTTTAAAGGCCATTTTAATTACATCTTTGATAGGCGTCTGAGGGCACTCCTTAGCTGGTTTGAGCTTTGGGTTAGCTGGTAAGAGGACCTGGTGGGACCCGGTGTGGGCACTGACAGGAGGAGAGAGGAGTGAGTGGGTGGAAGGGTACCTCAGTACCTGCAAGCTCAGCAAGGGGCAATGGTCTGAGAACCAACGGAAATTTGGGTTTTTGATCTAGTAACTGGAGCTGAGAAATCAGGTTGCTGATGTGGGAGTGACAGCAGAGAGTCTGGGGCAGAAGGCTGCGGGTGAGTATCTATTGGAGAAGCATAGTTCAGGATTTGAGCATAGGAGGGAAAAGGCCTACACGTAGGGGAATTTGCTTCCACACTTTTGAGCACTTGTCGAAGTTGAAAAGGTCACGCAAAATTTGAGGATCTAGAGACCCTTCTGGTGGCCATCGGTTTTTGTTATCTAACTGGTAATATGGCCAATGCTGTGTACTGAATTTGATAAGGAGTTTTGCTTCCACCAGGTAGCCCCTGTATCCTCATATCCCCATTATTTACAGAAGAAGTTGGCTTTTCCCCCACACAGTCGTGGCTGTTTTTGGCTTTGGTAGTCCGCCAGGCAAACATAGTAATCTAGGCTAGCCAACCTGCATCTGGCTCGCGTGTCCCTACATCCATAATGTTTGTTTCCATTATCTATTGTATGGAAAGTATTTAATGGAATTTTTGGGGATCCTCTTCATCAGGGATTTCCCAATAGGAAAGACGTATAGCCAGCTGACAAATTTCTTGGTGGAGAGATGGCCACCAGGTCCCTAAGTGGGCTGTATGTGCGATAGACCATACTTCTTGTCTAGTAGGATTTGTGATCAGCCATCGCTGCTGAACGGGTTGATGAGGGTTAGGACTACTGGTGACCAATTGGAGAGTCTATAGTCTTATTCACATGGCGAATCTACGATTTGAAAATGTTACCAGTCTTTTTCATTTTTCAGCCAGATTCTGGACAGGGCACAGGCTTGAGATGAGAATTAGGAACCAGGAAGTGATTCCGTCTAACTTTAGCACTGTAGGTGTTATAAGTAGCACCTGGTATGGTCCTGTCCAGCCGGGTTCCAGGGATGACACCTGATGTTGTCTTATGTAGACAAAGTCTCTTACTTGATATAGATGTGGAGTACCCTCTTCAGCAGGTTGGTAGGCAGTGGCCAGCTGTTTCCACAGGTATTGCTGAGTTCCTTCCGGAACTTTAAGTCTGTCAAGCAAGGTGGTGTGGAAGGGATCGTTAGATCTTTGAGTTAGGGTTAGGTCCCTTACTGGAGATGGGGCCCCATAGAGAATTTCATAGGGGGTGAGGTTACACAAAGAAACAGAGGGAGTATTTCTTGCATGAAATAGTGCATAAGGCAGGAGCATAGTCCAATCTTTTATGCTACTCTTTAAGCTTAATTCCGTTTAGGTCTCTTTAATGGTTCTATTTAATTTTTTTACCTGTCCTGAACTCTGGGGTCTATAAGCACAATGTAACTTCCAATTAATCCCCAGGGTCCTGGCTAACCCCTGAGTTACCTGGGCCATGAACGCTGGTCAATTATCAGACCCTATTACCTTAGGCAGGCCGTACCTTGGAAAAATATCTTTCAGGATCTTCTTGACCACCATTTGCGCCTTTTTTTTTTGGGGGGGGGGGAGGCTTCAATCCATCCTGAAATATATCTACAAAGAGTAGGAGATATTTAAGTCCATACCATGCTTGCTTAATTTCAGTAAAGTCCACTTCCCAAAATTGTCCTGGTCTGGTTCCTCGTAGGTGCTTTCCTGCAGGAAAGTTGGAAGGGTAAGCATTAACCTATTGACAGACCCGACAGGCTTTTTTTTACCTGTTCAGTTATTTCCTTTCACTGTGAGTCGGTTAGTGGAAAACTCTGTTCTTGATCCTTCAGGAATGCCTGCAATTTCTTTGAACCAAGGTGAGTGAACTGATGTACATTTTTAACGTAGTGTAGGGCTTTCTGAAATTTCAGGCTTTGCTCAGTGAAGTTGAGGAGTACAGTGTCAGTGTCCTTAGATATTATCAAAAGCTTGCTGGATCTCAGGGGTCCATTAGAATTGGGCATCTCCTTTAACAGCGGGTGTAAATGAGAAGTTAAGGACCCAAACACAGGAATCCTTAACCTGCAAAACCCAGCAGTCCCAAGAAACTCTCTGTGTTGTCTGCTGTTAGATGGGGGTGGTTTCTGCACAACCGTTTGATTTCTGGGCTCAGTGAGCCATCGTTTACTGCCCCTAAAGGAATAGCCCAGGAAGATTACTTCTTGCTGGCAAATTTGGGCCTTTTAGGAAGAAGCTCTATACCCGAGTTGAGGAAGCTCACATAATACTGCTTGGGTCCCAGAATCACAGATATCCTTGGTGTTGGGTGCCAGTAGCAGGTCATCCACGTATTGAAGCTAGGTGACTTCGGGGTGCGTAGTTCTGAAGCTGTTGAGATCTCTTTGGAGGGCTTCATCAAAGAGAGTGGGGGAGTTTTTCAACCATTTTGGGGAGTCTAGTCCAAGTTAGTTGACCACACGTTCCAGTTTTTGGGTCTACCCACTAGCAAGCAAACAGCAACTGACTATATTTATGCAGAGGCAAGCAAAAGAAAGCATCTTTTAAGTCCAGAACAGTATACCATTTCCTCTCAGGGTTCAGAGTGATAAGCAGATTGTACGGATTAGGTACACTGGGGTGAATGTCCTACACTCTGTTGTAGGTCTCTCTTATGTCTTTAATGGGGGATAGTCCCCGGCTCCTGGCTTTTTATTCTGGTAGCGGGGGAGTGTTTTAGGATGATTGACAAGGCCTTAGGACCCTAAGGCCAGATATTTCTGAATATGGGGCCTTATCCCATCTTTAGCTTTTTTGCTCAGAGGATATTTTTTGACATTGATTGGGGAGGCTGAGATTTTGAACTCCACTGTTTTTGGAGGTTGTTTCATGGCTAGTCCTAACCCAGCAGTTTTTTTCCAGGCATCTGGGTAATCTGTTATCCGTTTCTGGGGTAGCTTGCCTGTTTGATCAGTCTTGGGGGGTGTGAAGAGTTGCTGTTCATCTTCTACTGACATATTTAAAGCCGTGAATATAGGAGTTTATACTAAAGGATTTAGAAATATCATTTTGGGGCCTTCATGGTTAAAAGTCATTTTGGCCCGGAGCTTGGTGAGCAGATCTCTGCCCATCAATGGGGCCAGGCATTCTGGGATTATTAGGAAGGAGTGATGGATTTTTCCTTTCCTCATGTCCATGGTTTTCTTAGTTGTCTAATTCCCATATTTACTGGTGTTAGCACTTTGAACTAGAGAGCTTTTATTTGATAGAGGGCCCAGTGGGGCCTTAAGGACTAAGTATACTGCCCCTGTATCCACTTCAAAGTTTACTGGGGTCCCCTCCACATCAAAAGTTACCCTGGGTTTATTGGGAGTCTAGCAATCTGGGGCTCAGTGCTCACTTGAATAGAGCAGAGAGCAATGAGAACAGCTTAAGCAGAGCTTATATACTTTCCTTGAAGAGGGCAGGGAGGGAAGCTTATTGATGGGTCAGGGCGAGTGGGCGGTTTGCGTGCAAACAGGTGAGGGTGTACATTCTCTGTTTGGCAGTCAGGGACAGCACATTCTGGGGAAAAAATTAGCAAACAGTCCTCAAGGTTTCAACAGTGTTTTGTTAAGCATACAGAAAAACAGGAAGTGACAAGTACCTATCTTATTAACCTTTCACCAAATCCTAAATGGAAAGTGAGCATGGATTTCTAAAAACATCCATTTCCAGGTTGCTTAATGCTCGCAAATCAATCCTATTGGTGACTACATATTTGTTGCTTTCTAAGATTATATATTCAACCTCAACCCTGTTGAAAATGACTAATACTAACCCTCACTTTATGCTTTTCCTGATTTCCTAATGTCTCCATTGATATCTGCTTTCATACATATTTTCCTGAGTTCATCATTGTGACTGACTCTTTACATGTGCTGAAATTTACATTCACTCTCTATCCGAAACCCTATTGCTACAGAACTTTTGTTCGAAATCCTATACTCACTCTTTTTTCTATACCTACCAACTATCTTCCTAATCCTACCGACTATCCCTTTTTGACTGGAAATTCTCTTTGACAATCAATCATCCAAGGTACAAGGTCCTATGCCATTGTATATCAATTTATCTGAGACATCTGTGCAGAATATAATTCAAAGCTAAGTATCCCAATCAACAGCCCAATGCCCTTCTTGGATTCAAACCTTATCTAGATTTCTGTTTTCATACTTATATTTCACCTATATATTCTCGTAAATATCGCGAGTTCCCAATACCATTGTTCATTCCTCAGTATGATTTCTAACCTAAATCAAACCTGTTATTACTCTAACCATACACTGTACCCTCAAACTAACTGTACAGAAGAGCCGGGAGAGAGTTTGTCTTACAATACAGTAATGTAGGGGCTCTTCCACCTGCTGAGAACATCAAAGGTACAAGCAGAAATGATACCCTGGAGAAGTTGCAGGCAGCTATGAAGGACCTAATAGAGCAAAAGTCATCTTCCATGACAAACAACCTGGTCAGTATTAAGGGATGTGTCTGAATCAGCCTCTCCTTTCTTAATGTAGAGAAGATTGATCAAACCATGCCTGTGTGGAGAGCTGTTCCCAGGTGCCTATGGTTGATATACCATTCTAACTTGTGAAAGTGTCACAGGAAGTAGTGGCAGCCTCCATCTCATGGGAACCTTGGATGAATCTGGTAGGACAAAGTGGTTGCCAAGGCAGTGACCTCATTCAGTTCCTGAAGGAAGTGACCTCACCTCACTTTCCTGGTGATGGAAATCTCTGAATTTGGGATCCAGGAAGCCAGGCACCGAGTGCCAGTCCAAGTCCCAATCCCAGTGGTCTCACTTGTTTGGATTTGCCAAGGACAGAGTCAGTCTTCCTTGGTACCTACTGATATGAGGATTGCCAAATGCCTGAAGAGCTCTGAAGAGGGGCCTTTACTGAGAAAGCAGGTAGTGGTTCACCGCTGGCTGTTGACAACTTCACAGAGTTGGCCAAGGAGACCAGATCTGAGACAGTACAGGCCATTTTAGGGGAACATAGTATGGCCCACTATTCAGAGGACACTCCGGATAGTCACAGACCTACTTGAGTTAAGGAGGTGCCTTTGTGGGTGTGGGTGTGAGTTTGTGGTTTTGTCTCATGTTCTGAGAATAGGTAGGAAAGGCTGTTGTTTTGATTGGAGTGGACTGTTTCTAGAAAGTCGTTTGACTAGGCGAGTGCTTCTATGTCTGTGTATCCCACTCTGTCCATGGTTGTAGACATTCGAAAAGAGAATGTATCAATGTATGTGTCCTGTCTAGTGGAAAACTTTCCAGCATTCATCAGGCCTAGTTGATGAATGGACTGTGGCTTTCCTTATGGATGGGCAACACCTACTAACTTCCTAAGTTCCTGTTTTCTTCCTGAATTCTGGCCACTCTCCAGAATAGCCTCATAGTTTTGTGTCCAAGATACATACCACCCCCAAGCTCTGTGACATGGCCATGTACTTGATAGCTATAGGAAATGGGAACATCTTAGAAAACTCAGACATCATTGTGACCAGTAAACGCTCAGTGAAGAACCCATATTTTGGTTCATTTGCTTACCTATTGTTCTGTTGCCCTGAATGTCAGGAAGGTCTTTGCCTCAGGCCACCCCTTTGTGAAGCCTGAATAAAACAGTTTTAAAATGGAAATAAATGGGAATAACTTGTGGTTCTTTGCTTTGGAAATGGATGTGTTTGAATCAGCCTCCTAGCCCTGTATGAGGTTGTGGCTTAAATTTTCAGCACATGATGGATCTAAAGATAGATACCATGTGTGCAATCAAAACCATAATGGCAAAAATTAAGTAATTGTGGATGAGTCTCTTGCCTTCCTCTGTTAGGTACCTGACCTCTATCAAGTGAGACAGGGATCCTTTTGGTCAAATGAGTTTTTCAAAGTCCTGCAGAGGTGCTTGTGTTTTCTCGTGACTCCAAATCACATAAAAAAATCTATACCTGAGAGTCAATAGTGCTCAAATTGGAGAAGCAGAGCAGTATTAACGGCAGGCCTATTTGATCACTTCTGGTTCACAGGAAGGGTGTCCAGGCCACCCTGACTTTAGGCAAATGAGGGGCAAGGGAGAATATTTTGGACACTGTCTTGGGATGCGTCCCGCATGGAAACCTCCAGCCAGAGTTTATGATGAGTGTCTATATTTAACAAGATGAGGGCCATGTGGGAGTGTTTTGGTTTTAATTGTGGTCATTCGTGTGGCGGTTGGAAGAGATGACTGGATCCAAATGGGCTTGAACTATGGTGTCATTCCCCTTAGAGACTGAGTTCTGGAACTTACCTCAGAGAAATATTGCCATGAATTGTGTTGGGATTTAGGAGGCCACGCATGAGAGTCACCCTTGGAAACTGAGATCTAGGCCCAGTGTCGCTTTCCACAGAGCACTGGGAATCTCAGGAGGATATCACACAATTTTATTCTGAAAAACTTGTCAGACATATTTGATAGTCAAAACACACATGGACCTCAATTGTAGACCTCAATGGGCCTTGCTTCATGTGACCTTTTGGCCACTCTTTGGGAAGCCTTGACTGTGACAGTTCTCCAGAGCTTTCATTGAAATGAGCTTCCTCACCATTAAATAATTTCTGAATGAATTGAAACCCACAGTGTCTCCAACTTCATCCTTGAAAATTGGCTAGATAAATACCATGAAATTTTTGAAATTTCCTTGACCAGGTGGCACTGGAGAACATTTGGATGTCCAGTTGCTGATCATGAGTGTACCAGACAGTGTGTTGATTGACTGGTTTTCATGAAAATGGTGTAGAAAAGAGATGCCAGTCATTTGAAGCCTGTTGAGTAATGGGCCCAGAGCGGGGGTGAGCAAGTGTGTGATAAAACATCTTTGGTGGGGTCATGTGGATCTGCCATTGGCTTCCAAATGGCTTGAGACTGACATGGTGCAGCCAGCAGATCCTGTATGTAAAGACATCTGGTTATATAGAGAGGTTTCAGGGCAATGTTCAAAATCAGGTTTCTATGGTCAAGGGAGCAACCTATGTGGTATACAAGCCCTGTTGGTGCATTCTCCTGCAGACCCTGACCCACCACACGTGAAAGAACTTCCTCCAGCCCTTTGTCCCAGTTGAACTCCTTGTATTTTATGAAGCAAATACCAAACTCCGAGTGCAGTATCAAGAAACGTTTTGAAAAGTGGAGGATGACCTAATGGCTTAGCAGTCTACATGGGGAGACACTTAGACCCAGTGGCCATAGTTTACCTACAAAGAGAGAAATCAACACTGCTGCTTCATGTTCATTGGAGAATTATAAACCATGTCCTCCAGGTCACAGATGTGCAGACCAAGCTTTGATTGTCTCACTAGAAAGGAAGCTAAAGCTCCTGACAACAACATATATTTCAAGTGCCCAACCTAGAGGCAGTTTCTCCAGAAGTCTTTAGGCTGGTAAATCTCCATGTTTGTGGAGATTTTACACTTTCCCTTACTTTTGGAAACTCCTCTACCAACTCCAAGGTTGTGAACTCCTGAACATTTTTCATTTCAGATATGCATTCAAAGATTGTCTAACTCTTCTCCTCTAAATGTGTCTTACTTGGGGTGAAGGTAATGTCAAGGCATTGTTCTGAATGAGAGTGGGAAAATTTTTGTGTAGCACACATTTGCATACACATTGATTCATTTTACAATTTTCCATTTGAAATACTGAATTCTTGACACTATCTCATACCCTACTAGACTCTGACTACTAATCCTAATATGATGGAGAAAAATACCCAAACAGAATGAAAATACAAGCAGTTTACAGCAGGCATGGTGTATTGTTGGACTTCCTTTTTGCATGATAGAGGGTAGGTATTCTAAATCTACTCAATTTTTAATTGAAATAGTCCTCCATGTGTTTTTAATGTTAACACATATGTAAATTCCTGTCTTCCTTTCTATGTAGCCTACTCAGCACATGTATTTTTATATGCAAATATAGAATCCTACGTGGTCTCACACGTACATTTTTTTGAGTTGGCTGACTGGGCAGAAACAAGTTGTGAGAAGAGATCTCGTAAACGCTGGTGGAACTGAAAATTAAAACTATGGGTGAGCTTCCCAGTAGAACAATTTATACATAAATCCATGTTCAGTAAAATAAATATATTTTCATCTGTGGATGATATATATTACTGATAAATTACGTTTGGCATATATATTGATACTTTTTAATGTATTTTTGTGTTTTTCTGTATATATATATATATATATATATATATATATATATACACACACACTCTCCAGATTTTATAAAATATGAAATATATGTCTCTTATATACACTCCATCAATTCATTCATGTTCATGTATGTGGATTTATAATCAACTTTTCACAAGATTATTCTCAGAAATATTCATCTACCTGAAATACATATTTGTTTCCCAGTATGAGAACTAACTTCAATCAATGGTGCTTACAAATCCTAATATTTTTACAGTAACAGACCCAGTTTAACATCAATGCAAGTAGATTCCTATGGGACTTAATGTCTATTTTGACCTTTATTTTAATTCAACACTGGTACATTAGTATTTCTTCAGTTTTTGCACATCATAGGACATATATTTCATCCACAAGTTAGCAAATTAATAAGAATTTGTTTCACTTCCTGCTTCAGAACACATGAATTCTTCCATGTTACTTGACTGGTCTTTTCATGAGACTTCTTTCCAAACACATTATTTTCGATTTCCATAATCAATTTTGAAGCTAAACTCACACACTCTTCATGATAAACTATAACATTAATATTACCATTAGATGTAAAACTGGTTGGAATGAATGTATGCATATCAATATAAAATTTCCTGTATATTTTCACATTTCAATTCAATCCATTATTTAAAGTTGGAACCAGTTATGTTATTTATTCACTGTATGGTCTATTAATGCATTATCTCTATATTCATAAACACAGTGTACACCTATTTGTCCCCCCATTACTAATTTGTACCTCTTCAAAATATTGCTCCCAGAAATGGTGGAAGAAATACTGATGTCACCTTATCTATATATACATTTTATCACAGTAATATTCTGGACACAAAAAGCAAAGGTCAAACTCATGATTGTATCAAAGCCTAAATGGAAAGTGAGCATGGATTACCAAAAACAACCATGTCCTGGTTACCTAATGCTCTCAAATGTCAATCCTATTGATGACTACATATTTGTTTCTTCCTAAGATTATATATTCAACCTCAAGCCTGTTGGAAATGTCTAATTCTATCACTCACTTTACACTTTGCCTGATTTCCTAATATCTCTATTGATATCTGCTTTCCTACATATTTTCCCTAGTTCATCATTGTGACTCATACTTCACATATGCTGACATTTACATTCACTCTCTACCCGAAACTCTATTGCTAAAGAACTTTTGGTCCAAATCCTATACTCACTCTTCTTTATAAACCTACTGACTATCTTACTAATCCTACTGACTATCACTTTTTAACTCGATGTTCTCTTCAACAATCAATCATTCAAGGTAAAAGGTCCTATGCCATTTTATATCAATTTATCTGAGACACATGTGCAGAACATAATTCAAACCTAAGTATCCCACTCAAGGGCCCAATGCCCTTCTGGCTTCATATCTTACCTACATTTCTGTTTTCATACTTATATTTCACCTATATATTCTTGTAAATATCACAGGTTCCCAATACCATTATTCATCCGGCAGAGAGATTCCTAACCCAAATCGAACATGTTATTAACCCTAAATATACACTGTTACCTCAATCTAACTTTACAGAAGAGGAGGGACAGAGTTTCTCTTTAAATACCTGAATGTAGGGAATCTTCCACCTGCTGAGAACATCAAAGGTCCATGTAGAAATAATCCCTGGAGAAGATGTAGGCAGCTGTGAAGTTCCCGAGAGAGCAAAAGTCATCTTCCATGGCAAACAACCTGGTGAGGATGAAGGGATGTGTCTGTATCAGCCTCTATCAACTTAATGTAGAGAAGATAGACCAAACCAGGCCTGTGTGAAGAGGTGTTCCCAGGTGCCTATGGTTGATATACCATTCTAACTTTTGAAAGTGTTACAGAAAGTAGGAACAGCCTCCATCTCATGGGCCCTTAGAAGTAACTATTTGGACAAAGTTGTTGCCAAAGCAGTGACCTCATTCAGTTTCTGAAGGAAGTGACCTCACCTCACTTCCTTGGTGATGGAACTCTCTGAACTTGGGATCCAGGAAGAATGGCACCCAGAGCCAGTCGCAGTCCCAGGCCCAGTGGTCTCACTTGCTTCAATTTACCAAGGACAGAGTCAGTCTTTCTTAGTGCCTACAGATGTGAGGATGTTCAAATGCCAGAAAAGCTCTGAAGAGGGGCCTTTCCTGAGAAAGCAGGTAGTGGCTCACCCATGGCTAATGACAACTTCACAGAATTGGCCAAGGAGACCAGATTTGAGACACGACAGGCCATTTTGGGGCAATATAGTATGGCCCACCATTCAGAGGACACTCTGGGTAATCACAGAACTACTTGGAGCAAAGGTGGTGCCTTTGTGGGTGTGGGTGTATGTTCATGGTCTTGTCTCATGTTCTGAGAATAGGTAGGAAAGACTGTTTGTTTGGATTGGCGTGGACTGTTTCTAGTTAGTCGTTTTGCAATGCGAGTGCTTCTATGTCTGTGTATCCCACTGTGTCCGTGGTTGTAGACATTAGAAATAAGAATGCATCAAAGGATGTGTCCTGTCTAGTAGAAAGCTTCCCAGCATTCATCTTGCCCAATTTATAAATGGACTGTGGCTTTTGTTATCAAAGGGCAACACCTGATATCTTCATAAGTTTCTGTTTTCTTTCTGAATTCTGGACACTCTGCAGAATAGCTTCATGGTTTTGTGTCCAAGATATTTACCACCTAAAAGCTCTGTTATATGGCCATGTAGTGGGTAGCTAGTGTGACCAGGAAAGTCTCAGTGGAGAAACCCTGATTTGGGCTTTTTGCTTACCTATTATTCTGTTGCCCTGAATATCAGGAAGGTATTTACCACAGGCCAATTCTTTGTGAAGCCTGAAGAAAAAAGTTTTCAAATGGAAATGAATGGACATCACCTGTAGCTCTTTGCTTAATTGCTTTGGAAATGGATTTGTCTGAAACAGCCTCTTGGCCCTGTGTGAGGCTGTGGTTAGATTCTCAGCACCTGATGGATCCCATGTGTACATCCAAAACCAAAATGATCAAAAGAGCAGTCATTGCAGATGAAGTCTCTTGCCTTCCTCTGTAAGGTTCCTGACCTCCATCAAGTGAGAAGAGGGATTCTTTGGGTCAAATCCATTCTTTAAAGCCAAGGAGAGGCAAGCCCAAAGGTGCTTGCATTTTCTCATGCTTCCAATTCACATAAAGAATCTAAACCCCACAGTCAGTCGTCCTCAAATTGGAGAAGCAGAGCAGTATTAACGGCACACTATTTGATCACTCCAGGTTCACAGGAAGGTGTTCAGGCCACCCCGACTTTAGGCAAATGAGGGGCAAGGGAGCTAACTTTGGACACTATCTTGTTCTGCATCCCTCATGGAAACCTCCAGCCAGAGTTTATAATGAGTATCTATATGGAAGAAGATGAGGGCCTTGTGGGAGTGTTTGGGTTTTAATTTTGGAAGTTTGTGTGGCGGTTGAAAAAGATGACTGGCTCCACCTGGTCTTGAACTCTGGTGTGATTCCCTTTAGAGACTGAGTTATGGAACTGACCTCAGAGAATTATTGCCATGAGTTGTGTTGGGATTTTAGGAGGCCATGAATGACAGTTGCCCTTTGAAACTGAGATCTGTGCCCAGAAAGGCTTTCCACAAGGCACGAGGAATCTCAGCCAGAATATCACATGATTTTATTCTGAAAGACTTGGCAGCCATAGTTGAGAGGCAAAACACACATGATCTCACATTGCAGACCTCAATGGGCCTGGCTTCATGTGACCTTTTGGCGACCCTTTGGGAAGCCTTGCCTGTGAGTGTTCTCAAGAGCTTTCATTGAAATGAGCTTCCTCAACATTTAAAGGTTCCTGAGTGAATTGAAAATCATAGTGCCTCCAACTTCATCCTTGAAAAATGGCTAGAGAAATACCATGGAATTTTTGAAATTTTCATGACCAGGTGGCACTGGAGAACTTTTTGATGTCCAGTTGCTGATCATGAGTATACCAGACAGTGCCTTGATTGACTGCGTTTCTTAAAAATGGTGTAGAACAGAGATGCCAGTAAGTTGGAGCCTGCTGAGTAGTGGGCCTAGAACAGTGGTGGGCAGGTGTGTGATAAAACATCTGTGTTGGGGCCATGTAGATCTGCCATTGGCTTCCAAATGGCTTGTAACTGACATGGTGCAGCAAGCAGACCCTTATATGTAAAGGCATCTTGTTATATGGAGAGGATTCAGGGCAATGTTCAGAATCAGGATGCTATGGTCAAGGGGTCAAACTATGTGAAATAGAAGCCTGACTGGTGCATTCTCCTGCAGACCCTGAGGCACCACATGTGACAGAACTCCCTCCAGCACTCTGACGAAGTTGAACTCCTTGTATTGTGAAGCAAATAACAAACTCCCAGTGCTCTACTAAGAAAAGTAGAGCATGATCAATTAGCTTCACAGTCCACACAGATTGACCCTTAGACTCCAGTTGCCACAGTTTACCTACAAAGTTAGAATTCAGCACTGCTGCCTCATGTTCATTGGAAAATAAGATACCATGTCCCCCAGGTCACATAGATGCAGACCAGTTTTGATGCTCTCACTATAGAGGAAGCTAAAGCTTCGGACCACAACATACATTTTAAGTGCCCAAACTCAGAGGCAGTTTCTCAATATGTCTTTAGGCCTGCAGAGCTCCATGTTTGTGGAGTGTTTACCCTGTCCCTTACTTTTGGAAACTCCTCTACCACCTCCAAGCTTGTGAACACCGAGAATATTCCATTCCAGATATGTATTCACAGATTTTCTAACTCTTCTCCTCTAATTGTGTCTTATTAGGGGAGAAGGTAATGTCAAGGCATTGTTCTGAATGAGAGTGGGAAGATTTTTGTATCACACATATTTGCAAACACAATGGGTTTATTTTCCTATTTTCTATTCGAAATACTGAATCTCTGACACTAATCCATAACCTACTAGACTCTGACTACTAATCCTAATATGATGTAGAATAGTAACCCTAACAGAATGGAAATACAAACAGTTCAGAGAAGGCATGGTGTACTTGGACTTCCCTTTTGCATTATATGGGGTTGGAGTTATAAATATAGTCAATGTTTATTGAAATATTTCTCCATGTGTTTTTAACGTTAACAAATATGTGAATTCCTCTCCCCTTTCTCTGTCACCTATTCAGCACATGTATTTTTATATGCTCATATAGAATACTACCTGGTATCACACAGACTTTCTTCTGAGGTGGCTGACTTGGCAGATACAAATTGTGAGAAGAGATCACTCCTCCTAAACCCTTTTGGAACTGAAATTTCAACCTATGGGTGAGCCTCCTAGTTGAACAACATTATACATAAATCCATTTTCAGTAAAATGTATTTTTTTGGATATGTGAAGGATATATATTTCATTTTGAATTTCGATTGGCATATATATTGCTACTTTTTAATGTCTGTGAGTGTGTTTCTGTGTGTATATATATATATATATATATATATATATATATATATATATATATCACTCTCCAGATTTTTCAAAATATGAAATATATGTGTCTTATTGTACACTCCCTAAAATCATTCATATTCACGTATGTGGATTTATAATCAACTTTTCACAAGATTATTCTCAGAAATTCAGATTATTCATTCACCTGAAATACATATTTGTTTCCTAATACTGAAAACTAACTTCAGTAAATGCTGCATACAAAGCATAATATTTCATCATTGCCTGATGGCCACGAATAGAGTGCATCACACCCAGTGTAACGCGCCACTGCACAGGTGAATAACGAGATAGAACCACAAAAAACTATCTTGTTAAGAACTTACAGCAAAATGGGGGTGCACCAAAACCTATAAGAAAGATTTTTAGCACTGAGATCTGGTAATTGGGTCTGAAAAACGAGCCAAATGTGCAACCGGAGATCCGGTCTGACTGATCCTCAAAACAATAGAGTGTCTGGGTTCCAATAGACACCCTCCACACCCAACAAATGACAGGCCCAGAATACAGATTGAACTGCAGAGAAGCATCACTCAGGGGAAATCTAGTCTAGCAGGAGAAACCAGGACTAGCAGGAGAAACCAGGGGACTAGAGGCCAGGCTCTTGTGACTGGGAAGCTGGAGAACACAGAAGCGCAGGTGACAGTCCACCTGCTGTCCGCGTGACTGGGCGTCTGGAGAACACCGGCGCGCAGGAGACCGACTGCGCCACTGGGTGGCTAGTGATTGCCCACCCGCCAGTGACCTAGAGCTGAAACCAACTGGAGACAGTCCAGTTCCATCCCCGTATTCGAACATTTCGGCAAGGAGCCTGGGCCCGCCAAAGCAGAGGGGTGACGTCACTGGAGCTCGGCCTTCGGAATTCCCTACAAGTGGAATCCACTTTAGCAGGCATAGTCTACCAACACAAAGGAGAGACAACAGAGATACACAACACCGAAACAAATCTATAGAATAAAACAGAAACACAGCAATCAAATAGAGCTGGAAAGTAACATGAGCATCATGAAAAAACAAGGGAAAGAAAGGAGTACAAACAATGCATGACAACTTAATTCTACAGGAGGACCTAGAAGCATCAGAAACAGGGATAGGGAAAGAACTTAAGGCATTCCTAACTCAGATGGAAAGGAATATTAGAGAAGACATGAGGCAGCAAGTCCAAGCAATAAAAGTATATTTTGAAAATGAATTAAACAAACAAACTCAAATGGCAAACAACGAGCTTTACCAGGAGATAGAGATCTTAAAAGAAATCAAACAGTAATACTAGAAATGCAGGAAAGTATTAACCAAATTAAAAACTCAAACGAGAATATTACAAATAGACTAGATCAAGCAGAAGTCAGAATATCAGATAATGAAGACAAAGTTTATCAACTTGAAAAGAATATAATCAACACAGAAAAGAGGCTTAAATCCCACTAGCAATCTATTCAAGAGATATTGGATGTCATAAAAAATGAGAGTCATTGGGATAGAAGAAGGCATAGAGATTCAAACCAAAGGAATGGAGAACATATTAAATAAAATAATTCAGGAAAACATCCCAGAGATGAAAGATGGATCGGATTGTCAAATCCTGGAAGCCTACAGGACCCCAAACATTCAAAATCATAATAGACAAACTCCAAGACATATAATTATGAAGATAGCCAACATACAGAACAAGGAGAGAATATTAAACACTATAAGAGAAAGGAGGCAGATTACATTCAGGGGAAAACCAATTAGGTTAATGACTGATTTTTCATCACAGACTTTGAAAGCGAGAAGATCCTTGAACAATGTATTTCAAATGCTGAAAAATAATGGATTCCAACCAAGAATACTGTATCCAGCAAAATTAAGGTTCAGATTTGAAAACGAAATTAAAGTCTTTCACAATAAACAAAAGCTAAAAGAATTCGCAGCCAGAAAACCAGCACTGCAAAGCATTTTGAGCAAAATACTACAAGAAGAGGAATTGATAAATAGTGCCGAAAACTAACAGCAGGAGGTATCTCAGTAAAGGGGGAGGAAAATAACCAAAAAAGTAAAAACTAGCCAAACTAAAACATAATAAATAAATAAACATGATTGGAAGAACAAATCATATTTCAATTGTAACCTTAAATGTTAATGGATTATATTCACCAATCAAGAGAATGGGCTAGTAACCTGGATCAAAAAAATAAATCCAACAATATGCTGCCTTAAGGAGACTCATATGATAGGAAAAGACATACACAGGGTGAAGGTAAAAGGTTAGGAAAAATCATACCACTCACATGGCCCTCAGAAGCAAGAAGGAGTGGCCATACTCATGTGGAATAAAATCAACTTCAAACCTAAGTTAATCAAAAGGGATAATGAAGGACACTATATTCTGTTAAAAGAAACCATCCACCAACAAGACATAACAATTATGAATTTGTATGCACCAAGCAATGGAGCTGCAATGTTCATAAAACAAACTCTCCTCAAGTTCAATAGCCAAATAGACTACAACACAATAATTATGGGTGACTTCAAGACACCACTCTCGGCATTAGACAGATTCTCTAGACAAGAACTGAATAAAGAAACTATCAAACTCAACAGCACAATTTGTAACCTAGACTTGAACGACATATATAGAATATATCAGCCATCATCAAGTGGATACACGTTCTTCTCAGTTTCACATGGATCCTACTCAAAGATAGACCATATATTATGCCATAGGGCAATTCTTAGTAAATATAAAAGCATGAAGATTATACCATGCACTATATTTGATAATAATGGAATGAAACTGGAAATCAATGATGAAAGAAGGAAGGAAAAATCCTACATCACATGGAAAATGAACAACATGCTACTGAATGATCAATGGGTTACAGAAGACATAATGGAGGAGATAAAAAAAATTCTTAGAGACAAATGACAATACAGACACAACATACCAGAATCGATGGGACACAATGAAAGCAGTTTAAGAGGGAAGTTCATTTCTTGGAGTTCTTTCCTCAAAAAAAGAAAAAAATTAACAAATAAATGAACTCACACTACACCTCAAAAACCTAGAAAAGGAAGAGCAAAACAACAGCAAATGTAGTAGAAGACAAGAAATAATTAAATTTAGAGCAGAAATCAACAAAATTGAAACAAAAAAAAATTAAAAAATTTGATAAAACTAAAAGTTGGTTCTTTGAAAAAATAAATAAGATTGACAGGCCCACAGCCATGCTAATGAAGAGAAGAAGAGAGAGAACTCAAATTACTAACATACGGGATGAAACAGGCAATATCACAACAGACACTACAGAAATACAGAAGATAATTAGAAAGTATTTTGAAACACTATATTCCAATAAAATAGAAGATAGTGAAGATATCGATGAATTTTTTAAGTCATAAGATCTGCCCAGATTGAGTCAGGAAGACACACGCAATTTAAACAGACCAATAACAAAGGAAGAAATGAAAGAAGCCATCAAAAACTACCAACCAAAAGAAGCCATGGACCGGATGGGTATACAGCGGAGTTCTACAAAACCTTTAAAGAAGAATTAATACCAATATTTTTCAAGCTATTTCAAGAAAAACAAAAAGAAGGAGCTTTTCCAAATTTATTCTATGAGGATAAATCACCCTGATCCCGAAACCAGACAAAGACACTTCAAAGAAAGAAAACTACAGGCCAATATCTCTAATGAACTTCAATGCAAAACTTGTCAATAAAATCCTGGCGAATCGAATA